>NW_015547656.1:88678-118734 GCF_001515605.1 Sinocyclocheilus anshuiensis
GTGTGTATGTGTGAGTGTGAGTGTGAGTGTGAGTCTGTCTGTCTGTCTGTCTGTCTGTCTATATATATTGTAATTTTTATTATTTTCATAGTTTATATTATAGAATTCACGTCTGCTCTCACGTGTGTGTGTGTGTGTGTGTGTGTGTGTGTGTGAGTGTGTGTGTGTATATATATATTCACTAACTGTATACAAAATAGAGCTGATTCCTCTTAATTACTACAGTGGTGATTTTAATTTCAGCATTGCATGATGATTCTAGGTGTTGTTGACGTATTAGATTTGTGCTGTTGTATGATGGTTGTGTGTTTGACTGACAGGTGGTGGGTCTGTATCGTCTGTGCGGTTCGGCTGCGGTGAAGAAGGAGCTGCGGGAAGCGTTCGAGAGGGACAGTCACTCCGTCGAGCTCTCGGAAAACAACTACCCTGATATTAACGTCATTACAGGTACTGAATGTGAACGCTTACATGCACACATGCTACAGTCACACACGTTTGCTGTGATTTCACACTGAACTAAAACCATTTTACTTGAAGTCTAGTTTTGGAGTATTAAGATGAAATGTGAATGAACCTGTGTGTGTGTGTGTGTGTGTGTGTGTGTGTGTGTGTGTGTCATATGGCCTTTGTGAATGAGATTAACCAGAGGTCAGAGGTCAACACAAAGCTTGCAAAATACACACAGTAACAAGGCCAGCAGCTTCTTTGTGTTCAGCTCTATGAGTGTCACAACAAACACACACACACACACACGCAAGCACACACACAAAGACACACACACACAAAGACACACACACACAGACACACACACACACAGACACACATCAAACAGACACACAGAAGGAACAGAGTGTAACATTTAGCGGGACAACTGAGGTCAGTGTTGTAATGAGGACTAGAGCTGTGCGATATATTATGCATGACCATTCAAAAGTTTGGGCTTAGTAAGTTTTGTTTTTGTTTTTTTGTGATTTTATTCATCAAGGACACATTAAATTGATCAAACGTGACAGTAAAGATTTCTTTTTCAAATAAATGCTGTTCTTTTGAACTTTCTATTCATCTGTGAATCCTGAAAAATAAAATGTATCAGTTTCCACAAAAATATTCATCAGCACAACTGTTTTCAACATTGATAATAATCAGAAATGTTTCTTGAGCAGCAAATCAGCATATTAGAATGATTTCTGAAGATCATGTGACACTGAAGACTGGAGTAATGATGCTGAAAATACAGCTTTGCAGTACAGGAATAAATTACACTTTAACAGATATTCACATAGAAAACAGCTGTTTTAAATAGTAGTAATATTTAATTAATTTTACAGCTTTTAAAAAAATAAATGCAGCCTTGGTGATCAAAGATTTTGCTGCTGATGTAAAACGTGCTGTTGAGTTTGATGAAGTGCAGATGTTCTCAAGTATTATGTAAATACATATTCATATTTATATTTATACAGCTGTATATACAGTATATACAGCTGTATAACGCATAATGCTTACTTATTTACCTGTTCTCAGTGTCATGTACAGTATTATATGTATGTATGTGTGTTTGTACCAAGAGTTCCTAAAACACAACAAATTCCATGTGTGTGTGTGTGTGTGTGTGTGTGTGTGTGAGAGAATATTGTGTTTTCTTTAGGTGCCTGTGACATTCTGCTGTCACGCACACTTCCTATGTCAAAGGTCACGTCTGACTGAATTAGCGCTTCTATTTACAGTCTGTTAATTGGCCTGTGAAAAACTCTTTTTTTTCTTTGGCTTTTGGCTTTGGCTCACCAAAGTTGCATTTATTCAATCAAAAATAGAGTATTTAAATTTTGAAATTAAAAGTAAAATTTGAAATATTATTATAATTTAAAATATCTGCTTTCTATGTGAATATCTGTTAAAATATAATGTATTTCTGTGATGCGCAGCTGTATTTTCAGCATCATTACTCCAGTCTTCAGTGTCACATGATCTTCAGAAATCATTCTAATATGCTGATTTGCTGCTCAAGAAACATTTCTGATTATTATCAATGTTGAAAACAGTTGTGCTGCACAATATTTTTGTGGAAACTGATACATTTTATTTTTCAGGATTCACAGATGAATAGAAAGTTCAACAGAACAGCATTTATTTGAAATAGAAATCTTTTGTAACATTATAAATGTCTTTACTGGCACTTTTGATCAATGTAATGCATCCTTGATGATTAGAAATATTAATTTATTTTGCTCAGGCTCTGTTTTAATGTCATCCGCTCAGTCTCTAGTTGCTCAGGTCTGAATTCTACGTCTGGATCGTTCGCTCTCTCGTTGTTCCAAACTCAACAGTCCGGGCCAAATTCCAAAACACAACAATAGCTGGCTCCGGCACTGATCCCAGGCCTGTAGAGTGGGAACGAATCCAGTCTCCAAATGATATTTCCTTTCATTTGTCAGTTTGTTTAGTCTCACTGAATCAGCAGATCTTAGACTGTACTTTCATATCTACAGGACTGCTGGGATTTAAAGTGACAAATTACATTTCTATTAATGGAGAAGCGAGTTGAATTGACTTCCTGAAGAATAAAACACACTGTGACTCTTTCAAAACATTGATCTGTTCTTTTGAGCGGCCTGATGTAACGACTTCTGGCTCGACCAATGGTGTGAGTTTGGGGGCGGGACTATCTGCTTGCCTGACCAATAGCAGACTGACACCACCTCAGCTCAAGTTTATGACTCTATAGCACGGGTGTTTGATCTTTTAGATGCTACAGACCCCCAAATATGATGATCCTCATGCGAGGGACCACTATCCTAAAATTTAAAAGGCATCTGTATAGTTTCTTGTATAAAGATCTAATTGATACCGTGATAAATATGTCAGAATATTATTTTTAAAATATTTAGTTTAAGTTACATTTATTACATTAGATTTATTTTTTCAATGCATTATAGTACTTTATTGTTAGATGTTGTTTATTTATTTAATTATATTATTTTTTACATTTATTAATTATTTATTTTACTTTTTTATATATTTTAATTAATTTATTATAATATTTTACATGCATTTTATTACTTTTTTGTTTATTTACTAATTTATTTATTTATTTTAAACTATTTTTATTGAAATCTATTTTTTATTTGTTCATATTTTTAGTCGTATTTTCATTTATTTATTTGTACATTTTTATTTATTAAAGTGCCCCTATTATGCCATTTTTAAGGTTCCTAATATATTGGGAGGCTCCTACAACAGGTCTACATGCATGCAAGGTCAAAAAACACTTTAGTTTTCTCATAATTTACATTTAATTTCACCGCATTTCTCAATGATTCATAAACGATTCGTTCGAAGCAGTTCTAATATTCAGTCTCTCTAAACCCCTCCTTTCCGTGAGCTTACTCTGCTCTGATTGGTCAGATGGCCAAAATATAAACATGTATTATTAATCAAACTTACAGGTTGTGATTCAGTGGATCCAGCTGATCCAAATAACTCCGCGAGATTAGAGAAGCAGTCGTCAGTAAAATGTCGGGAAAACAAAAAAAAAAGATTGGGGTTGTTCTGGAAAAAAATTATTTTAATCACTGATTCCTTGCAGCCTCATCTTTCGGAAGTGAAAATAAAACTAATTTACTTTCACAGCGTCTTCTTGACCTGATTTGAATTACTAACAACTCGTTTAGGCTGTCGATTCTTTCATTTGGGAGACGAGAACTTTATTTACCGTGCACTGTCGGCTTCACAACTTTGCAGATCGTTTACAATCACATACAGCTACACTACACACTGCCTGAAAGGCAATATTTATTTTAATCTTATTCTGGTTTAATTTCACATTTATTATTTAGTATTTTACATTCATTTTATATGCTTTATAATTTTTTATACTATTTTTATTATTATTTAATTATAATCTTATTTTACTTATTTACTGATTTCTATACTTATTTCTACTCTTTATTCATTTTTTATATTTTTCCCTTTTTAATTTATTATTTTGCATTTATTCTAATGTATTTTAATCTAATTTGTATTTGTTTATTTAATGAAATCTATTTTTGTTTAATTCAGTTATTTTTAGTATTTATTTTAAGTGTATTATTTTATATTTAAATTAATTTACTTATTTTCATTTCATTTATTTATTTTATATATATTACACAATTTTTCTCTAAACATTTCCACTGACCACTAGCTCTATAATAATAATAATAATCATCATCATTTTTAAAGCCTCTTTCCAAAACCCAAGGTCACTTTACAAAGTTAGAAAAAAAAACATAAACAACAAATAGCAAACATAAAAGACAAACAACAAGCATCCATAAGAAAGTACAGGGTCACAGTAGCAGTGTGTTTGTTTCTCTGCAGGCGTGCTGAAGGACTATCTACGTGAGCTTCCTCATCCTCTCATCACCAAGCAGCTGTATGAGTCCGTTCTGGACTCGATGGCCAAGAGGCCGCTGCAGATGGGAAGCGGCGGCTGCGAGAACGACCCGGTCGACTCGGATCACGCCGTCAGCTCACTGGAGCTCCTGCCGGAGGTTGAGAAGGTACCGGAGCGTTCTGGAAAGAAACCATCTGCTGTCCTGTTTCTGATCTCTCACACGTGTGTGTGTTTGTGCTCAGGCGACCCTGCGGAAGCTTCTGGATCACCTGAAGCGCGTGGCGTCCCATCACAAGGTGAATAAAATGACCTGTCAGAACCTGGCGGTGTGTTTCGGGCCGGTTCTGCTCAGCCAGAGACAGGAGGCGTCCTGCCACGGGAACCGGGTCTTCATCGACTCCGAGGAGCTTGCCAGCGCTCTGCACTTCAAGAAACACATCGAGGTCCTTCATTACCTGCTCCAGCTCTGGCCAGGTGAGACACACACCGTCCCGTTCCACCTCGTTTCAAACCAGTCTTTCTATTATAATAATAACTTATTGTTAATGTTGTTGTCGTGGTTATAATAGATACTATATATTTTTTTGATTGTACAGTACAATAGTATTATTGCTGTAATATATTTTTTATTCATTTATTTAATTTCGGATAATGCAATAAAATAACAATATTATTATTATTATATTGATTTGTTTAATTTTAATAAGTCAATAATACATTAGTATTGTTGTTTTAGTAAATACGATATAGTGTTTTACAGTAAACAGAATTATTGCTGTAATAATATATTTATTAATTTGTTTAATTCTTCTTATTATTATATATTAATTGATTTTAAATTTTAATTTTAATAAGTTTAAAAATATGCTGACATCAATAATAACAATAATTTATTATTATTATTATTAATACATGCGATGGCGCCGCAGACGGCAGCCTCAGTGTTTGGCTCTCCAGCACACCGTCCCGTTCCACCTCGTTTCAAACCAGTCTTTCTTTCTCACGTGAAACACAAAAGGAGGTGTGAGGCAGAAAGGTGTTGGGATTGTTTCATGGTGCTTCTTCGCAAATTTGTAATGGGAATCATTTATAAATTGATTATGGAAATAAAGAGAAGATTTAAAGTCACCCTGCATTTTTTTTTTTTTTTGCCAAAATAAAAGCTATGGTTTAACAAAGCAAAGAAATTAAGACAGTGTTGAATATTAGTGTTGTAATTTTACTGTTGTTCTTTAACAACAATAGCAATGATAATAATAATATGTGGTTGTTGTTGTTTAAATTATATATATATATATATATATAATCTATAGCACACCTGTACATACAATTTATTCTTTTTTTGTGGTTTATATTTATGCATGTGTATTTTATTCACATCTCATTTTTATTATCTGTGTTGTTGTTGTCTCCGTGTACTGGAAGCTTGTGACACTATAACAAATTCCTTGTATGTGCAAACATACTTGGCAATAAAGCTCTTTCTGATTCTGATTCTGATTCTGATTAAAAACAACAGTGTGAACAACAGAAAACAACAGAAAAATTGCTATTACATTTGTTTGATCATCATTCAGTCTTAGGTGGTGGTACTAGTATCTACCCGTTTTTTAAATGAAATAATACACCGGACATTTGCAAGTAGTTTTTGTGCAACTTTTGGACCCTGTATGGTACATTTTTCCCACACAAAAGCAAGAACGTCATACGGCTTCAAAACCACACGTGTGTCTGTTGTGTGTCTCGGGGTCGTCTCATAAAACTGTTGCGTCCCGCCACAGGCTGTGATTTCAGACAGATTTCTGCCCCGCTGTGTTGCGTGACTTCCTCCAGCACGCAGGAACGGTACAGTAAACCTCAGTCTATAATTACGCGCATTCCTGTCTTAACCTTCAACTCCGGCCGACCCACCCGCCTCACCCTCAGAACAATCGGCCCGTTTAGAGGGGCCTCTCGCTGCAATAGAGCCTCCGTCAGGCGTGGAGAATCTCCCGTGAGGCCTGCGCTGGGACGACCGTCTTTTTGTCTGCTTGTGTGTCAAACTGTGTGCGTCTCCACATGGGCACATGATATATTGATGCATATTCTTCAGTGTCAGTGTGTTTGTTTTCTTGCATTATGTGCACATAAAAAAATTCTGCAGGGTATTTGTTGTCAGAGTTGCATTAACTTTGAGGTTTTACCAACAGAAAAGCAGACAAAAGTAGCCTACCAGGACAATGTACAATGATAATGTGAAAATTTCTGGGGGAAAAAAATTTTTTTACTGGAAAAATATCTGAACATCAAGTCTAAACTTGTTTGGACTAGTTTTCAGAGAGTATATCTTAAAGCAAGTTTATATACTTAATATATATACTGTAATTTTATATACTAATTATTATTAGTGTAGAAAATATTGTTATTATTTTATATTATTATATATAAATTATTTTGATAATTTAATAAAAAATTATCGTAAGTATTATCATTATATTTATTAATTTGTTCATACAGTTCATAAAATAAAATAATTATGCTGACAATAATAATAATAATAATACAATTATTTCTACTACTACTACTACTACTACAATAAATTAGATATTAAAAATATCTGAACATCGTCTAAACTTATAAAAACATAAGTCTAAACTGAACATCAAGTCTTAAATGTAATTTTTTATTTATTTACATTTAATTTCTATTTCTTAAAATGTATTTTTATTTATCAAATTATTTAAACAGAACTTAGAACTTGATTAACAATGCAAATGATGTCAGTTGATTAACTAAGCTAAGTTAACCAAGTTAAAACCAGCCTGCTGAACAGGTTCTGTGTACATTGAAATTCTAGCCTTCAGCCTGCTTTAACATTCTTTAAGTACTTTTATTGTAAATAACATAATTTGTTAAGGCTAAGAGCTGCAAAGCTAATTGTATAGATCTCTTTGTATGTTGTCCATTGATTTGTGTTTGTTTATTTTACTTGTCCCATCACATGTAGGCCACAGCTAAAGTCCTCAGAGGGTTTAGGGGGCAGATCAGGACAGGTAAACAGGATTAAACGGGTGTGCTTTGTGTGTCCTCAGCTATCCCTTCATGACACTATCTCAATATCTTGCTAGCACGCAGATTTGTTCAAATAGAAGCTAAAAATAATCATAGCTGGCCACCGTTCTGCCGCTTTCTTGGCCTTCACCAGATCTACCAGTTGTGGCAAGTTTAGTATAGGGTTTTATAGAGTTTGGCTGTGTTGAACAAAAAGTATTTGAGGTTTAGCTGACACCAACTGGGTTGGTGTCAGATTTAGGATTTTTGAGTTTATTTGTATCTCATTTGTTCTGCATGCTTAAAGTGTTTCATAATAAAACTGCGTACATTATTGCCAGTTTTGGGGAGTAACTAAAGACATTATAAAATTATTTATATCATCTTATATGTGTACAAAGATACCTCCTGTACTAGCTTCACTGCAGTAAGATGCTTTTTGTTAGTAGCTTACCATTTTCAAATTTGACTTGCTTTAAGCTTGGCCACTTTCAAAGTACTTTCCCCAGCACTGGTTATTTCATATATTCTCATTATATGAAATGTGTTATTGATTTATAATCAAATGATTAAATGCATTGTTTGTTGTCTTTCCACAGTTGTGGACGCTCAGGGTAAATCTTCTTCTCCGGTTCCTTGCCCGGTGGAGTCGCTCCCAGCAGCAACAGCTGCCGTAAGGAGGAGGAAAGAGCGTCCACAGGTGCTGAATCTAACCGAGGCGGACATGGCAGGCGTTTTGCGGCCCAGAGCTGGCCGGCTGGACAGTCCCAGTAACCGTTATGCTGGGGACTGGAGTGGATGCCAGGAAACGTACCTCCAACCGAGCTGCCCAGAGGAGGCAGACTATGACGACGTTCCCAGAGCGTCTCCAAACGCAGAACAGGAGGACTTATCAAAGGGTACTGGAGATGTAATCTCTGAACAAGAGTTGCCCGAGGTGGACGAGGCAGTGGAGAGGGTTGAGGAAATGCAGATAGAGGAGGAAGAGGAAGAGAGTGAGGAAGAGAATACAATAGTTTTGGACAAGCTACAAGTGGAGGAACCTCTTTCCACCAGCCCCTGCAATCAGATCCTCCCTGATCACGAGGAGCACCGACCCAAAGAGCACACCTACCAGGCCTACATGAAGATTCAGGAGATTAGCCCAGTCCTAAGCAACAGGGTCAACCTGCGTGACCTGCAGGAGAGCATTGACACTCTAATCGGCAACCTGGAAAGGGAGCTCAACAAGAACAAGCTCAACATAGGGTACTGACTCTTTACCAGAGCAGTCGAGATATGGTGGTGATTGCCTAGAGACATCAGCACTATGGAACTTTCTTGCTCCCATGCACACTTGGGATGCATGTACAAGAAGACATTCCTCACTTCTGATTTGTTTTCATTTGTCTCCTGGTCTCCATGTTGTTCAGCTCATCATTGTTTTTCTTCTTATGAGAAGAACTCATTGAATCCTGAGGGGTGCACCAGGTGCCTTCATTGTGTTAAGGTGGTGCTTACGATGGCAAGAGCTTTTTTACTTTCTACGGAGGTACAAAATATTACGATGAAAACCAATGCACTTATGGGGCCTGCTGTTAGGCACGGCCAGTTCAGGTACAGGTGTGAAGCCTTATGGTGGGAGAACTAGGTACTATAGATACATCCTTATACCATGGGTACTCAGTCCTGCTCATGGAGATCCAGCTTCCACTTTAGTTCCAACCCTACAAACACCAGATAATCAAGGTCTTGGGGTTCCCTTAAAGAGGTAGATCACAGAAGCAGGATTGAGTACCCTACCCTAACCCCAGCCCTACGACCCTGAACACTACATCAGGGATCTTGAATGCAAATTACCTATTGAGGAGATGGTGTTAGACTCCCTAAACTCTGAATGCTATATCCAAACCCTAACCCTAACCCTATCCTGACCCTAAACAAGGGGTGTCCAATCCTGCTTCTGGAAAGCCACCTTCATCTCTAGCTCTAATTAAACACACTTAATCCAGATAATCAAGGAGGAGGGTAGATTCACTTAAAGAGGAGGTAGATCACCAAGAGCGGAATTGAGCACCCGACCCTGAACCCTACATCAGGGTACTTGAACGCAAATTACCTAGTGAGGTGGTGTTAGTTGGTAGTTTAAAATCCCTGCACCGTACTCCCTAAACTCTGAATGTTATATCTTAACCCTATCCTAAACCTTACACCCACACCCACTGTGTTCGATCCTGATCCTGGAAATCCATCTTCCTGTAGTCTTCACCCTTTAAACACACTTGAACAAGCTAAACAAGGTCTTGGGATTTGTTTAAAGAGGAAGGTAGATCACCAGGAGCGGGATTAAGCACCCCAACCCAACGACCCTGAAACTTATATCAGGGGTCTCAAACGCAAATTACCTAGTGAGGTGGTGTTTGCTGGTAGTTTGAGATCCTTGCAACATATAGGATTAGATCACTCCTGAATTCAAATTTCTTGATAATTTGCTCACCCCCATGTCATCCAAGATGTTTATGTCTTTCTTTCTTCCGTCGAAAAGAAATTAAGGTTTTGGAGGAAAACTTTCCAGGAGTTTTCACCATATAATGGACTTCAATGGGGATCAGCGGGTTGAAGGTCCAAATTGCAGCTTTAGTGCAGCTTCAAAATGGCTCTACACGATCCTAGCCTAGGAATAAGAATAGGTCTTATCTAGCCAAACCATCAGTCATTTTCTTTATTTAAATTATATTTATATACTTTTTAACCACAAATGCTCATCTTGCACTAGCTCTGCAATGCGCATCTACAACTTCACGCATTATGTAATCACGTTGGAAAGGTCATGCGTGGTAAGTTCTTCGTATGTGTACTCTGGTTCGCCTACATCATGTATGACCTTTCCAACGTGACTATGTAACGCATGAAGTCGTGGATGCAGAGCTAGTGCAAGACGAGCATTTGTGGTTAATTTTTTTAGAAAATGAGCAATGGTTTCTCTAGATAAGACTCTTATTCCTCGGCTGGGATCGTGTAGAGCCCTATATACATTTATATAGAACATATATAAATGTTTTTGTTTTTTTTTGAAAATGACTGATGGTTTCGCTAGAGAAGACCCTTATTCCTAGGCTAGGATCGTGTAGAGCCCTTTGAAGTTTGCAGTTTGGACATTCAACCCATTGATCCCCATTGAAGTCCATTATATGGAGAAAAATCCTGCAACGTTTTCCTCAAAAACCTTAATTTCTTTTCGACTGAAGAAAGAAAGACATGAACATCTTGGACGACATAGTGGTGAGTAAATTATCCCGAAATTTTAATTCTGGAGTGAACAAATCCTTTAACCCTATTCTAAACCTTACACTCTTACGAGGGGTTCGTTCCTGCTCCTGCAGATCCAGCTTCCTGTAACCTCCAAACACACTTAAACCAGCTAATCAATGTCTTGGGATTTGCTTAAAGAGGAGGGTAGATCACCAAGAGCGGAATTGAGCACCCCAACCCAGCGACCCTAGACCCTGCATCAGGGGTCTCGAACACAAATTACCCAGTGTTATCCTGTAGTTTGAGATCCCTGCATCCTACTCCCTAACCTCTGAATGTTAAATCTTAACCCTATCCTAAACCTCACACCCTAACCAGGGGGGTGTGTTCCCGCTCCTGGAGTTACAGCTTAATGTAGTCTTCAGTTCCAACCCTCCAGACACCCTTGAACCAGCTAATTAAGGTCTTGAGCTTCACTTAAAGAGGAGGGTAGATCACCAAGAGCGGGATTAAGTACCCTAACCCAAACCCTATGACCCTGAACCCTACATCAGGGGTCTCGAACGCAAATGACCGAAACCTTACACCCTTACCGGGGGAGTTTGTTCCTGCTTCTGCAGATCTAGCTTCCTGTAACCTCCAAGCACACTTAAACCAGCTAATCAAGGACTTGCGGTTCGCTTAAAGAGGAGGGTGGATCACTAGGAGTGGGATTGAGCACACTACCTTAACCCCAACTCTGCGACCCTGAACCCTGCATCAGGTGTCACGAACACAGATTACCTAGTGAGGTGTTGTTACCCAGTAGTTTGAGATCCCTGCACCTTACTCCCTAAACTCTGAATGTTGTATCCTAACCCTAACCCTATCCTAACCCTTAAACCCTAAACAAGGGATGTCTTGTCCTGTTCCTGGAAGGCCACCTTCAGCTCCAGCTCTAATCAAGGTCTTTAACTACTGTCTTTTAACTTTCAGGCAGGTGTGTTGAAGATAAATTTTGCTTGAAGGTGGCTCTCCAAGAGCAGTATCGGACACCCAACACCCCTTCCATTCAGGGAGCAACTAACGCTGCTGGGCTAGTTGAGGTTGTGGTCGTATTAGATTAAAACCATGACTGTTTGAGCTTTTTTCTTTGTAAAAATACTTCAGACGTCCCCCTAAACAAGCTATGGACAGCTGAAGATGAATATGCTTGTAGTAAGTAGTAAAATAATATTTAATAATAGTTAGGCAGAACTTTAAAAAATAAATAATAAAAAAATAACTTAAAATTGCTGATGTTTATTTTTCTTTTGATGGACGCCCCTAAACACATACTGAGTGGGTAAAATTTCACTTTAAATTAAAAGAGCAATCTACCGCCTCCATGGTAACCATGGTAACATACAACACCATGACAACAGACCCACCTTTTGATCATTTTATTTGTAAATGCATCATACTCAGCAGTCCAGGGATACAAACTCATCAGTATTTGACAGACACATGTATGTATGAATATATTTGGAATATGTATTTTCGATTACGTACACTTCAGTTTGTGCATATTTAAATGTTCGTCAGCTACCTTGTAGTATTTGGCCTGTAGATCAGCCTTAAATAAATATATATATATATATTGTTGGATCTATGTAATGGTATAACCCACAGTCACAGAACGTGGAGGGATTCTGGGTATTTTGTGGTCAAGAAAGTGCAGGAAATTTGAGCATTGCATGGTCAAAAGCTTTACGGTCAAAAATAAAGTGTTTCTCAGTGTCTCCTACAGTGGGACGTATTTATGCGTGTAGATAGAGATTATTTTAATTACAGTGAAATTGTTTTTCTCCATTTGGCAGCTGCTCACGTTTATGGCTCGGTTGTAAATGTACAGGTCTTGTGAATGTAAGACTGAATCCTTACATTAGCTGTTTGCTTCTCGCCTGACAATGCTACAGTCTGGTTGAAAATCTTATTTTAAATCTAAATAAAGGATTTGTTACACCGCAAATAGAAAATAGAAACAAGTGAAATCCTTTGGGTCGACTGGAGGTTCGTTCGGTTGCCGTAGCCTCCGTTTCCTCTCAGTGGGGACGGTCACACTAGATTTTAAATATGCAAAAGTATTTACTTTTTTTTTTGCATACTTTTTTGCTAAATATATATAGGCAACAGGATACAATGTCATGCATACAGACTTCTAATTTAAATGCATTACGAATAATAATAATAATAATATATTCAGAAGATTAATATTAAATATTCCAATTTGTAGATTTCAGTATGCATGCTTTTAAATGTGTATTGATGTGAATCTAGTGTGACCGTACCTTTAGAGTGTTTGATCTGGTTTCCAGAAGCCTGATTTGAGATCAGATTCCTGTCATACAGTGACTGATCCACGGTCAGCAAGAAGGAAACTTGTGAGCTGCTTTGATAAAACATTCCTCTGTTTTTCTCTTCTGTCTCTGCTGCGGTTTTTGTAAAAGTTTGGTTGTGCTAAAATGAACGTACGACTAAAGCAGATATTCTTTGTACTGATGTTGAGAAGTATATGATCACATTAAAGGTTATGTTTCATGCAGCCCTGATGACTCGACTGTTCTTCTTCAAATGTCTGGATATATTTAGCAGCTAATTTTTGCAGATGGTAATGTGAATCGAAGGTCAGCGTCGGCTACAATGAGTCACGCTTGTCCTCAATGGATTCACATTTCTGTTCCGAAGGTTCCTGTAAATTTGTCACTGGAACATGAGCTGCCGATCTGTCATGTCATGTGACCACTGATGAATGAACATCAGTCTGATATATCAGGTTAGTCCATGGAAAAAAACGTCTTTCCAAAAAAAATCCTTTAAATTTAAAATCCTTCCATTTTGCATTTTTATGATTTCTAATTTCATGTCTCAGAAGAGTAGAGTAGAGCTATTAAATGAATGTACACAGCAGCTCAAATCATTTAATGGGAAATGTTTATGTTTTGATTGCAGACTTTGATATTTTGGCGACTTTGTATCTCAATTCTGACTTTTTGTTTCCGCCACAGCATTAAAAAAAAAGGTAATTGCAACTTTTTATACATTATGCAATTCTGACTTTTATTTTTCTCAAAATTCTGTTTACATGTCTGTTTACAACTCTGGCTTTTTTTCCTAGAATTCTGAGTTACATTCCATGATTCTGACTTTTCCGGCACGGGAAAAAAATTAAAAGGGTAATTGCAACTATTTATCTCACAATTCTGACTTTTTTTTTTCTTCTCAATTTCAATTTACATTGCACAATTCTGACTTTATATCTTAAAATTCAAATTTTTCATGCATTTCTGAGGAAAAGATATAAAAAAAGATATTTAAAGAATGATATAGCCTCAGAATTCTGACTTTTTTTTTTTTTGTTTCCGACCATGGAATAAAAAAATAAAAAAGGTAATTTGTGAGATATAAACTCAGAATTCTGACTTTTTGTTTCTTCCACCGAATTAAAAGAAATGAAAGTTAATTGTGACTTTTCCGGCCTTTTTTCTGCACAATTCTGAGTTTATATCTTGCAATTCTGACTTTTTAAACTCAGAATTTTGACTTTTTTCACAATTCTGACACTTTGTTTCTGCTACAGATCTTTTCTCTGATTGTGAGACTTAAACTCAGAATTGCAAGAAAGAGTCAGAATTGTGAAATACCTTTTAATTTTTTTTTTATCCCCTGGCAGAAACAGGCTTCCATCACACAGACATTGTTGAGATCTCTTCTGAAACCCATGATGAGACGCATGTGAGATTACCAGCCTGTTTTCCCTACATTCTTCTGCAGCTAGGCTGGGTAAATGTCATTTTATAGGTTGATTTCTCCATCAGCGCAGATGTGTGTCTTCAGCAACACCTGCTCTCTCTGTGATAAACATCCAGAGCGTCTGTCAGCGTTTGGCTGCAATTCAGACGTGTTATTGGCCCAGTCACGTCCCGAAGACCCTTTGATGGGAAGCAAAGCCTTCTGATTGACTGCCTGGAAGAGATGACCTTTGATTGGCCGGTGCTTCATAGAGGTGATCATGCAGATGTCGTCACTGTACGTTTAACGTTTATAACGTAAAATCTGCAGACTTCTGTAAACGGCTGTAAAATTACACGTCTATCAGAGTATCAGACAGAGCTTAAAGGAGAAAAAACCTTTATCATTGTTAAAATGCAGCCAGATGTTGTCAAAACTGCCTTTGTTTGCCCAACAGGAACAGATTAAAGAAAGAAAACGTTGAGATAGACGTCTAATGCAGCTGGATAATGAGTTACAGAGGCAGAACAGAAGATGTGATTGTGTAGTTCATAAAGACGTGCGGCTTCATGCAACACATAAAATGCAAGATTAACTTGAGCTTGTGAATTAGTGTAATTGCACACAAATGAAGACTGCCAATATGTGCGGAATCTTCAAAAACAGTATCCCATAAAGCAATCCACTCAATATGACCGTCATTTTCAGTGCAACGAATGAATTATAAATGATTTCTCTTTCTTGACTCATCATCTGCAAAGAGTTCAAACATTTGTTTACAAAACTCGATTAAAAATTGAATTATTTCGGAGAGAAAAATGCCATTCATGCAATATGATGCAATACTAATGTACTGCTTTTTGAAACATTTACTATGAAAGCCTGTTTCTGCCACAGAATAAAAATTGCAACTTTTTCTCTCACAATTTGGATAATTTTGTCACAATTCTGAGTCTGTATCTCGCAATTATGAACTTTATTCTCAGAATTGCAAGATTTAAACTCAGAATTGTGAGATATAAATGCAAAATTGTGAGATGTAAACTTGGACCGTCAGAATTGTGAATTTATATCAGCAAAGAATAAAAAAGGTAATTGTGACTTTTTATCTCACAATTCAGAAATCTTTCTCGCAAATCTCACAGTTTTCAGAATTACAAGATATAAACTCAGAATTCAAAGAAAAGTAAGAATTGTGAGATATAAATTCTCTCATCTCTCAATTCTGAGTTTATAATCTCACAATTATGAACTTTTTCTCAGAATTGCTAAAAAGTTTATATCTCAGAATTCTGAGTTTGAAGGAATTTCAGAATTAAATTTATGTATAAACTATGTAAAATCATTACGGAAATTATTGTATTTGGTTCAGTGGAACAATTTATGCAAGAATGTAATTACTTTATAAAGAAATGTGCTCTTCTCGTGTTTCTTTAGTACTATGTTTTCAAATAGTAGACAATAAACAGCACTCATTTTATGCATTTTATAAGTTCTCCTGAAAGTCACTGTATGTCGATCAAAACTGCTTTACATGAACTCAGATTTGCAAGGTGTGACCTCAGAATTCTGAGTTTGCATCTTGCAGAATTGTTAGATATAAATGCAAAATTGTGAGATGTAAACTGTCAGAAGTGCAAATTCTTGCAATCTTGCAATTCTGAGTTTATTGCTTGCAATTAGGACGTTTTACTCAGAACTGCGAGTTTATATTTCGCAATTCTGAGTTTAAATGAATTTCAGAATGAATTTATGTGTAAATTATGTCAAATCATATTACCGTATTTGGTTAAGTTGGGCAATTTATGCTGGAATGCAATTACGTTACACAGAAATTTGCTCTTTTCATGTTTCATCAGTACTATGTTTTTAAATGGTAGACAATAAACAGTACTTTTAGTAGATAAATAAAAATACTCTAGGGCCACCAAAACATTATTTTGCCTCATGTTTACCCATAGAAATGCATTTTATGAATTTGACTTGAAAGCCATAATTTGCATTTTATAAAGCTCTCCTGAAAGTCACTGTATGTCGACCAAACCTGCTTTACATTAATTCTTGTCACGTACGCTGCTTAAAAAGGAAGTTTAGTATCTATTGAATCGATACGAGTCTGACTGAACTTGATCAATATTGTACATTCGTGGCTGAACGTGTGCGTATGAAAGCAGATAAGCTGTTATAGATTAGCTGTCGGAGGTGAAGCGGCTGAATTAAGAGCGTGTTTGATTACGGCGCTGAGGGGAAACGAAGATGAACTCAGACCAGTAACCGGAGGAAGAATCAATCTTCAAGGTCAGAGCGTATGCAGCTTACAGGAACAAAACACACCATCTGCCCTGCTTAAAAAATGGGTTTTTAATGTTTTACATTCAGAAAACTTATAAAGCTGTTTAGCTACAGTAGTCAAATACTAAAGGAATTCTAATGCTTTGCTAGCGGAATTCTCATCATAATTTGGAACCAATCAATAAGAAACAAGTGAAGTTTAAATCTGATTCTTATTTGATCTGATTTCAAATTGATTTTAGATTAGGAATGTTGTTCCAAATGCAGTTTTAAAAAGTCCATTTGCATTCCATTTAGATTGTTCGTAAAGCAAGTTTACGCTGAATAACACTGAATGTTTTACATCATTCTAATCAGAATGACTCAAGCTAGACCCCCCCCCCCCAAGAACTGAACTACATTAACCAGTGTTAATGGCATGACGAGTTAAGGCAGAACTCTTGTTATTAGAACATCTGGTAAGTTCTAGATTATGATGATGATGTTTCTGATGTGTTACAGGTCTGATCTGTCCTCCGTTTCGGTCAGGAGGCCCATGTTCTTCAAAATGACCTTTTCCAGAGCCAGAAACTGTTCGTATTCCTTCAGCGCTTCTGCCTCCAGTTCCTCTTCCTGTTTCAGTGGCATCACCGGCTCCTGATGAACAACAACAAATCACACAAGTAATCAAACACAAAAAGGCATTTCAAACTACCACTTTTGATATAGACAAAAGTCATCAGAGAGTTCAGACAAGCAATCAAATCGAGTGTTGCACTGCAAAAATAAGTAAATAAATAAATAAATAAATTCTTACTCAGTATTTTTATTTTGTTTACCAGAATACATTTTTAAACATTCTTAAATCAGGATTTTTTTTAATCTTTTATATTTTTGACAAACAAAATGACGCAAGATTAAGTTGTTTTCTGGGGAAAGAAAAAAGAAAAAATATATATATATCAAAAGAGTTCTAATAATAAAAATAATATCAATTTTAATTTTCTGACTCCTTTTGCAGGTATTTTCCTTGTTTTATGCATAAGCTTACTTCATTTTGTTATTTTTTTCAGAAAACAAGACTTAATATTGTATGTCATTTTGCATCACAAGTATAAACGTATCTTGATTTTAAGAATGTTTAGATATTTGTATTGAGAAATTAGCCAAAAATACTGAGGAAGAACATCATTTTTACAGTGTATTACAAGTTTTGTATTTGTATTACAAGTTTTATGGAAATTGTTTAAATTTGCAATGTATGCATTATATAATTAAATATGTACTAATTTGAATACATTTCTAGAAGATAAATCTGAACGCTGGATAAAGCCACGTTCAGAATTCTTGTTTGACGTTGTTGACATATTAGAGTTAAAGATTTTTATAGAGAGAATTTTGAATTTTGGACGTGCTGAAATCGCGTTTGGTCTCGTACTGTATCACGTACCTTGTCAGTGTCGTGCGCTTTGCTTGGCCATTTGTTGTGATAAACAGGAAAGTGTGATTAAGCGCCAGCAAAACTGTGTAAAGAAATACTGTTTGTGAGAAGCAGTCAATCAGCAGAAGTTAAAAGCAGCTTGTAAGTGTATTTATTTATGTTGTAGAACTTCACACTACAGTCTTGTAGCAGCCATTCATCTTGTGATCATCTGTAGAAAGCATTGTCTGTAAGTTTTTATGATTAATTTGCATTTAATTTGCTGAATTTATTGTTTATAAAGCTATGAAAGAACTATATACGATAAATAACATACAATATATATAACATATAAATAACTAACATTTTGTTTACTGCGTGGAGGACGTGCTGAAATCGCGTTTGGTCTCGTTCTGTATCGTGTATCTTGTCAGTGTCTGCGCTTGCTTGGCCATTTGTTGTGGAGAAAATAAGGAAAGTGTGTCCACCTGAATGAATTTAGTATTTTGTTAGACGGGTATAAAAAAGCTTAGTTTACTGCGGCAGCCGTCGTGTGAAGGCCTCCTCGTGTGAAGACCGACGAGTGTAAAGACTGCAGGGACACCGGCAAAGGATAAGTATTGCTTTTTATTTCTCCTCTTTCCTATTACTTGTTTCGCTTCTGTTTCAGTTTTTATAACCATTTCTTACTATGTGTAAGTAAGTTGTTGTTGTTTTAGCATGTGTGTTTGGCAGTGTTATTTTTTAGGATTACTGATAAACTACTGTAATTTGATTTGTATTATTTGTATTTGTTATTTATTTTAATTTTAGTTAAATTATGTCTGAATTTATTATGTCTGTATAGGTCTTTTATTAAGTTTTAGTTTTAATTTGAGTTATTTTAACTAAATGGAAATTAAATAATATATATATATTGAATTTATAAATGTGTATGTATATATTCTCTTTATTGTTAAAATGTGTATAGGTAGTATTTATAAAGTTTTAGCTTTTAGTTTTGGATCTGTTTTTAGTTGTTTTATTACTACAATTGATTGCTTCTGTTGTCCTCATTTATAAGTCGCTTTGGATAAAAGCGTCTGATAAATGACTAAATAAATAAATAAATATCTCTTTTTATCACTCCATAAATCAGAAAATACTGTCAACAGTGAGAAAAAATACATTTCCGCCATGTTTTTAGGATAAAAATGTTGTATAAATCAGTATGAATGATATATGAACAAACCCCTCAGTAAAAACCTTCAGAATATAGAGAGGAATAAAACTGCTTAGTTTGGTGTTTGTAAGTGCTGCTGAAGTGGAGGAAAATCTTTTAAAGATATGGATTGTAATTGAAATCTACAGATAAAGTGCAATAAAATAAACACTTAAATGTGTATTTTGGATGTTTTCTTTTCACTAGTCTGAAACAACATGTTATGAGAAGCCAATAGCCCAACATCTCAAAATTGACCAGAGCCTGAAAAACACTGCTTTTGCCTGTAGCGTCTTGCCTTACATCAGAAACATGAAGTGTTTGTCTTGAAATCCCTCCAGAAAGCCTCCAGCATCATAGGCATCAGCGGGGTGTGAAACACAAACAGCTGTGTTTCAGACCCTCAGAGAGACAGACGGCAGCATACTTTCATATTTAGTAAATATATATTCAGCAAGCCTGAGCGGATCTGGAATCACTCAAACACACATTCCAGCTTGGTTTCATCTGTTTGCTGTCAGCTTAAGTGCGCACGCACACACTAGGGATGGGCGGATCGATCCTAAAGTATCGATGCTTTCGATACTGATGTTGTATCGAAAGGATCGATCCTCACATAAAAATATTGATTCTGAAGTGCATTTTTTTAAACATTAATTTTATTTACTTATCAAGAAATTCGGTGCATAAAATAAGCTTTTAAGTGGAAAAATAGACTATATTAGCGAATAATTGTGTTGAATAGAACCATTTCTCCTGCACACGCAAATGCTGAAAGACAGAACCAGCCAATCACAGACAGCGTTCGCTGCTGACGCATGGCTCAGAGTGCTTGTTCAAATAGAGCTGCGTTTCCCAAAAGCATCAGAAGCGTAAGTAGATCTTAAGAAACCATTGCCACATTATTACATTACATTACGTTGTTACTATATATAAAATTAATTCTGAAAAATGCATCACGGTTTCCACACAAATATGAAGCAGCAATACTAATAAATGTTTCTTGAGCAGCAAATATTATAATTATTTCTGAAGGATCATGTGACACTGAAGACTGGAGTGCGCGCACACGCACGCACACGCACACTCACACTTACACTTACACGCGCGCGCACTCACATGCACACTCGCACGCAAACGCTCACGCTCACACGCACACGCATGCTCACGCTCTCGCACACACTCGCACGCACACACTCACTCACACGCACACACACGCACACTCACACTCGCGTGCACATCGACGATACTGGGCTTGAAAATATCAGTATCGGATCGAAAATAAAATAAGAGGTATCGCCCATCCCTATCACACACACGCACACGCACACAACACGCTCACGCACGCACGCTCACGCTCTCGCACACTCACACGTTCACGCACACTCACATGCACGCTCACACTCACACTTACACTCGCACGCTCACGTGCACACTCACACGCACACTTACACGCGCGCGCACTCACATGCACTCACGCTCACGCGCACGCTCACGCTCTCGCACACACTCACACGCACGCACACACTCACTCGCATGCGCACGCTCACGCACACTCACACTCACGTTCACACTCACGCGCACACTCACGCGCATGCGCACACTCACACGCACACTCACACGCTCACGCACGCTCACGCACTCACACGCACACTCGCACGCTCACGCGCACACGCGCGTGCTCTCGCACGCACACTCGCACGCACACTCACACGCTCACGCACACGCACACGCACGCACACTCACACACTCACGCACATGCACGCTCACGCTCACGCTCACGCGCACGCGCACACACGCACACGCTTGCACACACTCACGCGCACACTCACACGCACGCGCGCACACTCACGCACACACACGCAAAGTCGCACACATACGCGCACACTCGCACACACACACACACAAGCACACTCACACACACACACACACATACGCACGCACTCACACACACACACACATACACACACACACACACACATTTACTCTGCTATCTGAATGGGGACATTGCATAGACTTAAATTGTTTTTATATACAGCTAGCTAAAATATAATATATTCAATTTCAGGCAACATTTTTTTGTCAAGTAATAAAAATTGATTCTTTTATGGTTTTGGTTTTAGTTAACTATAATAACCCTGGTAAATGTTCCTTTAAACAAGTGTCTTCTTCCTCTGTTGTTCGGCTTCCATCTCTTTCTTTTCCTTCTCGTGTTTGATCTGACGTTTCTTGAAATACTCCAGCCGTTCCTCTTCCTTCTCGAAGTACTTCCTCACAATCTGCATCTGCAGGGAACATACAGCACTGCTATACATTATACATGTGGCTCTGTTCCAAACATTACCTAGATGGCATTTTTAGGCATCACAATTATGCTCACAGGCTGTTCCGGCAAAATCATGCAGCTGCCTTATAAGATACTTCATTTCGACCATTCAGAATTAAAGGAATAGTTCAGCCAGAAATGAACATTTGTGTTATTCAGGCCATCCAAGATGTATTTGAGTTTGTTTCTTCATCAGATTTGTAGAAATGTAGCATTGCATCAGTGTCTCAGCAATGGATGCTCTGCAGTGAATGGGTGCCGTCAGAATGAGAGTTCAAACAGCTGATAAAAACATCACAATAATCCACAAGTAATCCACAGCACTCCAGTCCATCAGTTAACATCTGGAGAAGACAAAAGCTGAAACAAATCCAGCATTAAGACGTTTTTAACTAAAATACGAGTCCATAATCCATAATAACTCTTCCTCCAGTGAAAAAGTGTTCTGGTCTGAACCAGGAGAGAAATCTGCACAGATCAAGCACCGTTTAAACCGCTCTAAACAAACATGTGGCTGGATTGTGATGTGAGAGACAACAGGAGATGGACTTTTTCACTGGAGGAAGCTTTATTATGGATTATGGACTCGTATTTGAGTTAAAAACGTCTTAATGCTGGATTTGTTTCAGATTTTGTCTTCTCCAGATGTTAACTGATGGACTGGAGTGCTGTGGATTACTTGTGGATTATTGTGATGTTTTTATCAGCTGTTTGGACTCTCATTCTGACGGCACCCATTCACTGCAGAGCATCCATTGCTGAGACACTGATGCAATGCTACATTTCTACAAACCTGATGAAGAAACAAACTCATCCTAATCTTGGATGGCCTGAGGGTGAGCACATTTTCAGCAAATGTTCATTTTTGGGTGAGTTATTCCTTTAAGTATGTCTTTTAATCCAAACCCAAATTCCATTGCAATGAACTGAATGGATGAATTGTGGGAAATGTTGATTCTAAATGTATTTTATTCAGTACTGAGAAGTACTTTTTAAAAGTCACTAGAGCTGAAGGTGGTTACTGGAACAGAGCTTATATTTGAGCCTCAGTCTCATTCAGTTCAGTAATTTCAAAGGAGCGACAGGACAGTGGCGTTCTCACCTCGCTGCTGGAGGATCTGCGCAGGGTCCAGGGGATCTGTAGGATGTGTAGAGTGCCGAAACGGTCTGAAACGCTGAGCGAGAGAAACGGGACGCGTTAGTATCGGTCCTGACCTCCGCGCTTCACGTCAGCAGACGGGTTTCTGTCTTGCAGGAGATGCTGCTGGTGCTGATGCAGGTGATGTTCTGGCTCTGAAACAGATGGAAGAAAAATCAGGTGAGACCGAATCATACCACACATGATCAACTCCATCTGAAACTATTTTAAACAATATTTCACTCATTCTTTTATAAGAAAAAGGTAAATAGTATGCAGTAAAAAAAGTATTCATTCATTCATTCATCCATTCATTCATACACACATAAGGTTATTCTTCACAAACAGGAAAAAAAGAAGAAAAAAAAACTAATGAAGATAAAAGTTATTAAAAGTGGTAAAAAAAATTATTACATGTTATATATTTCATCTTTTTAGTACATTTTATTTTGATTGTTTTTATTTTAAAACTATTCATTATATATTTTTTTATTTATTTCAAATACAATCTCATATTGTTATATTTTGATTGTTTTTATTTTATTTTGTATTTAAAATACAATTTTTATTTTGTTTTTTTTTGTTTGCGTTTTATTTTGATCGTTTTTATTTTAAAAGTATTTATTTTAAAAGTATTTATTTACATTTTTTTATTTATTTCAAATGCAATATTTCATATTTTTTTATTTTTATTTATTTTTATTTTATTTTGTATTTAAAATACAATTTTTATTTTGTTTTATTTTTTAGTTTGCGTTTTATTTTGATCGTTTTTATTTTAAAAGTATTTATTTTAATTTTTTATTTCTTTCAATTACAATATTTCATATTGTTTCATTTTGTGTTTTATTTTGGTCATTTTTATTTTAAAAGTATTTATTTCATTTTTTTAAATACAGTATTTAATATGGTTTTATTTTTTTATTGTAAAATTATTTGTTTTAATTCATTAAAATAAATAATATAATGAAAATAAAAAATAAAATATTTACTCTTTTTTTTTTTTTTTTATTGTGATTGTTTTTATTTTAGAATAAGTTGTTTTAAATTAAATTTTATGATTAATTTTTTTCTTTCCAGAGCTCCAGAACTTTGTGTTTGCAATGTGTATACATTTATATACAGGGAAAACAGCCAAATCATTAGGGTCTGAAACACACATTCTGCAAGTGATAGTGACCCAAAAATGATCATGTTGTTCTAAACCTGTATGACTGACATTCTTCTGTGCAACATAAATAATGTTTGAGGAACGCTGTGGTCTAAACAGTATTGGACCCCATTGACTTTCACTGTATGGACAAAAACTCAAAATATCTTCTGTTATGTGTCACAGAAGAAAGTCAGTCATACAGGTTTGAAAGGACATGAGAATGATTAAATGATGACTGAATTATCAGTTTTGGGTGAACTATCCTTTTAATGGAAGACTACAGAGACTGCAATCCCAGAATGCACTGCGAGAAGATCAGCTCAAAAATCGAGTTGACTGAAATATTGTTTATTAATATATTTCAATAATGAGATGTATTGATAAAAATAGTGCAATCTAATTTAAAATTGTACCTAATATTTGTATGCACTGTGTCAAATCTCGTGCTGATGAGCTAATAATTAATATTTTGTAGTAAGTGTTTTATTTTTATTTTATTTTGTTTGTTTTTATGTTTAAAGTATTTCTTTATTCGTTTTATTTATTATTTTTTTTTTAATTAAATATTTAATGTTTTTAGTGTTTTATTTAATTTTTGTCAAATTATTCATTTATTTT
Source organism: Sinocyclocheilus anshuiensis (assembly GCF_001515605.1). Classification (NCBI taxonomy): domain Eukaryota; kingdom Metazoa; phylum Chordata; class Actinopteri; order Cypriniformes; family Cyprinidae; genus Sinocyclocheilus; species Sinocyclocheilus anshuiensis. The sequence goes on from NW_015547656.1 coordinate 113,189, forward strand.
ATTTGGAATTTATTTAAAATAAAAATTTTTTTTTTTTTTTACAGTTTTACTGTTTTTAATTGTTTTTATTTTAAAATATTTAATTATGTATTTCAAATAAAATATTGAACCTTTTTAGTGGTTTATTTTGACTGCCTTTATTTTCAAATTATTGCTTTATTTTAATTCATTTTAAATAAATTATTGAATCTTTTTTTAGTAAGTGTTTTATTTTGATTTTGATTTTAATTTGTTTAGTTTTTTTATTATTAGTTAATTTAAATTTTACTTTGTCTAATAAAATATTTCATCTTTTTTAGTAATTGTTTTACATTTTTTAATGAAGTTTTATTTTTTCCAGAACTCCAGAACGTTGTGTTTGCTGCATCTATATTTATCTATCTGCTGCATCTATTTCATAGGGAAAAAAAATTGACATAAAGTGATTTACTTTTAATTTTCTACAGGCCGGGATGCCCAGGAACAGCCGGAGGTTCAGGTTCTTGATCAAGTGTACAACAGTGATAGAACTCAACTATCACTCATGAAGTTTAAACCTTTGAATTCAAATCCGTGCATGTGTGTAAAAATGTGTTGTTCGGCTGTTTTCTAGTGTCTTACTCAGCAGACGTCCGGAGTCGTTGTCCTTCTCCATTTTCCAATCGGTGTAAACAAGTTCACCGTCCTGAGAGAGATGCAAGCACAGCCAGAACCGCAATATGCAAAAATACTAAAAGTCAAAATCAATTATATTACAAGCAGCTTATGTGTGTTAGAAGAATATAGCTCATGCATTCAGAGAGTAGAGCTGGAAAATGTTTTTTGACTGTTCTGTCACTGAAATGCATTGCATGCATCTCACCTCCGTCACCACGTACAGGTTGGTGCTGATGTTCTCCAGAGTTTTCTGCTGCTTGGCCGAAGGCACCCGGAGCTGCACGAACCCACAGCCTTCCTCACGCTCCGCATTCTGTGGAGGTTTGTCTCCTGAAGAGAAGACAGATACGAGGAGAAACTCTAATCAGGATCTAATCAACACTGTGCATGAGATGTGAGTAGAAATTGGCTTTGGCCTTCAGTTGGATGGTAACATTTTTTGGAGTCACACAGTAATGCATAATGTCTTCTAATGCAGCTCTTCCCAAACGTTTTTGTCAGCAAAACCCATTTGAGCTAAAATATTTAATTGTGGTCTACTTGAGATCTTAAGTTAATACTTTAATAATTGAACAACACATCTGCATGCTCACGATTCTTTGATGTCGGTTAATGTTAATGTCACATGACATGCAGGAAATAAAACATTGAGTTTTTTAAGGCAAAATATTTTATTTAGATTTTTATTTTGGTTATTTATTTATTACATTTGTTATTTATTTATTTTAAATTAAATAGTTAATTTTTTTGTAGTAACGGTTTTATTTTTTATTTTATTTTTTTATTTTTGTAATTTATTTTAAATAAATTATTTTATATTTTTTAGTAATTGTTTCATTTTAGATTTTTAGGATCATTAAAGGCACAATATGTAATATTTTTTTTATTAAAATACCCAAAAACCACTAGAACAGTGTTATATATTTTGCTGACTTGTGTACTTACATTATCCCAAATGTTTCAAAGTATGTTTAAATCCAGAGAAATAAGCAATTTTAACTAGTGACGACCACAAGTTTCTAACAGTTTAGGCACTCCGCTTCACGTCGTACCTATCAACGCCCCTTAGCTGTTATAAATTCACTGTAAACCACGACTTCACGGGGCTTATTGCTTTAATATATGATGCACACATTATGCTGAAACTCTTCATCAGCTGGATCTCCTGGTCTCTGTGTAATGAGCTGATGTAGAGTCAGTGGTGTGATGGTAAATGTTGCTTATTTAACAGAGAGGCATCATGCTGACTGCATTATTATTATCACTGCACGGCCTCTGTGTTAAACTTGTGTTTTATAGGTCTCACCAAGCCACATACATGTGTGTGTGTTTCAGTGCTGGTGTCTCACCTGTAGGATAGTCGACTGTATTGTTCCTCAAGCTGAACTTCAGAGGACTGTATTCACCGCTAGAGCCGATCTTTGGTAAGGAGACCTGTGGCAGACAGAATCCAGGATTATCTTGCTGCACACTGTACATTTCTAAACTCTGGGCTAATGTTCTTATTTACATATTTGAAGTGTCAGTGTCCGCCACAGAACAATAAAATAAAAAGGTAATTGCGATTTTTAATCTCATTATTCAGACGTTTTTTTCTCTCTCTGAATTCTGACATCTCTCAGTTTTGATCAACCCCCTTCCCGCCCCAGAATAAAAAAATATTTCAATTTTTTTATCTCATAATTTAGACTTTTTTTTTTCCACAATTGCAAGTTTATTTTTAAGCGATGTGATTTTTTTTTTCTTCTCAGAATTCAAAATTTATATCTCACAATTTCTACTTTTTTCCTCAGAATTCTGAGTTTGCATCTTGCAATTCTGACTTTTTTCTCGAAAAATTTTTTAAAAACACGTCTCAATTTTGATTTTTATTCTCAGAATTCAAAGTTTACATTTTACAATTCTGATTTTTTTTCTCAGAATTCTGTTTACATCTTGCAATTCTGACTTTTTTCTCGAAATTCTAAGTTTACGTCTCACAATTTTGACCTTTGTTCTCAGAATTCAAAGTTTACATCTTGCAATTTTTACTTTTTCTTAGAATTCTAAGTTTACACTTAGTTTACATCTTGCAATGTAGCTGTTTTTGTTTCTGTCATGGAATAATAAATAAAAAAGGTAATTGCAAATTTTTGTCACAACATTTTGTGGCTTTTTTTTTGCAATTGCAACTGCAAGATGTAAACTCAAAATTCCAAGAAAAAAATCTGAATTGTGCAATTACCTTTTTTATTTTTTAATCCCTTGGCGGTAACAAGCTTCCATTCCTGTTTACATAATGACTCTAGCATTGTGCATCTTCATATTATACATTGCCGACTGTACTATCAAGTTTTTCTGAATGGACTTTTCAGATTATATAAGAATAAAACGGTCTCTTCTTCAATCCACTTGATGTGTTTTCTTCACCATTTGACATTTGTCCCCTCAAACGCTGAAGCGACGCTCTGTTTCCGTTACTATCCAAAGCATGTCAATATGAGGCAGCGATTGGCTGTCGGTTGCTAAGTGTCTAGCCACATGGTTTCACACTGTATATACTCGGATAAATGGTTTCCAGGTCAGGTTGAGGTGTTTGAAGGTATTGGGAACACCAATAGGTGCGTATGTCATCAGCTGAACAGAGATACAACTCGGATTTTCCACTGGGATCCCTAATTTGGACAACTGAGTGAGAAATTAATGAACATTAATATTTCAGTGTGTCCATGGCCAGGTTAATTCAATGTTGAACTCTTAAAGCTACAGTAACAGTTAACCCCTTGTGTAACCCCAGGTTTCTGGCAGCCACTGGATGTCTGTGATCGGAGCTTTGTGTCCGTTGTCTATCCCAGATACAGCACAGTACCACTCCACTGGAGTCACATTGTTTTTGTCCTGGAATAATAATTTCTGAAATTTAGAGTAAAAATTGGCAGCTGTGGTTGCCAGAACTTTACTATATTTTTACAGTTTAGTTTTACATATTTTAATTTACAGATCTTAAATTTACAGGGGGAAATAGAGCATTTCATAAACTGAAATATGTTAACATACCAAATATTTTACCTTTAAAATATAAAAAAGCGAGAAAAAATCTGAGATTTACAGTAAAAGTCGGCAGCTGTTGTTGCAAGAACTTTACCATAATCTGTAAATTTTACATATTTGAATTTACAGAACTTACATTTACAGTAAAGAACATTTTTCATTAACTGAAATATGTTAACATACCAAATATTTTACCTTTAAAATATAAAAAAGCGAGAAAAAATCTGTGAGATTTACAGTAAAAGTCGGCAGCTGTTGTTGCAAGAACTTTACCATAATCTGTAAACTTTACATATTTGAAATTACAGAACTTACATTTACAGTAAAAACATTTTTCATTAACTGAAAAATGTTAACATACCAAATATTTTACCTTTAAAATATAAAAAAGCGAGAAAAAAAATCTGAGATTTACAGTAAAAAGTCGACAGCTGTTGTTGCAAGAACTTTACCATAATCTGTACATTTTATAGATTTGAATTTACAGAACTTAAATATACAGTAAAAACATATTTCATTAACTGAAATGTTAACATACCAAATATTTTACCTTTGTAATATACTGACAGCCATCTTTAAAAAATCCACTGTATATTATTAGATGACTTGTACTTTTTAACTTCCAAAAACTGTACATTTAACTATGTTACTGTAAAATTACATGAAATGTCCCATTAGATAAATTACAGAGAAAGGGAACTTACTGTAACCAATGAACAGGTTTTTACCTTATCATTTTTACATTTTTTTACCATTACAATTGCAATATTTTTACAGTGTATCTGAATAAGCACATATCATAACATTGGATTGTTTTTACATAAAGCTAATAATAATGACTAGAAACTAACATAATCTTTATTTATACATCATTTTACATTTGAGGATGTCATGAAAGCCAGGTTTTGTCACATTTAGCTCACATCTGGACACAATATGGTGGTACAGGCAAAGTAAACAGCTGTAAACACACACACACACACACACACACTCTTAATACCCACAGGTTTAATTTTCTGGAATTGTATAAGTGTGTTTGTATAAGGTATCAGTTAAACATCACTTAATTAAATGAGGCGTCATGTGACCGGTTGTGAACAGCTGCTAGTTTAAACACACAACAGCTGTGTGTATGTAACTCACTAGTTTGTCTGAAATATTTTTGCCGCCGCTGCGCGTGTCCTGCAGTCTCTCCACATGTGCTGAGATATCCCATAATACCACCTGTAACAGAAAACAAGCTAATAAATATGCTGTATGTAATGAGTTAAAAGTGTTACAGTATGATAACATGTCATAGATGAAGCACATACTGTAGACTTATATTGAACATTAATATAACCAGAACACAATGTGTTTGGTATGCTTTAGGCCTTCGTGGGGAAGTGTTTCCAGAGATGAGGATTTTAAACCATTGAACACCATTTAAAAACGGTCCAGTTTGACCTTTTAAAGAAAATACAAAGAAATAACATTTCTGCTGAGAGTGCATGGTAAGGCAAGGTAGGTTTAGATATCAAAGTGCTAAAAAAAACAAAACAAAAAAACAGACAAAACCATTGTTTTTTTTTCATGCACTGGTCAATTTTGAGATTTTGTGCTCTTTTGCTTCCAGAACATGTCATCTTTTAGACTACTGGGGGAAAAAAATCCAAAATAGACATTTAAGTATTTATTTTATTGTATTTATCAATTTGCGTCTGTAGAGTTAAATTACAACACATTTTTGTGTCTATCTATCTATCTATCTATCTAATATTTCTTATCCATCTATCATCTATCTGTCTATCTGTCTGTCTAATATTTCCTATCTATCTATCATCTATCTATCTATCTATCTATCTATCTATCTGTCTGTCTGTCTGTCTGTCTGTCTGTCT
>NW_015547656.1:118978-122774 GCF_001515605.1 Sinocyclocheilus anshuiensis
TATCTATCTATCTATCTATCTAATATTTCTTATCTATCTATCTATCTAGATAGATGATGTCTTCTTTTTTCAGCAGCTTGTAAGGATTTTCTCCAGTTACATCCTCATCTGCCCGGCAACCAAACAGCTCCTGTGTGGCAGAGGTCAGGACCAGCGGGAAGCTGTAGTCAGGATGGCCTGTGGGGGGTGGAGTCACTGCGATCAGGTATCTATAATACTGAATATACACTTTGAGTGGTTGCCAGGAGGTTGCTGTGCAATTGCTAGAATATTGTGGATGGTTGTCGGGATTGCTGTGCAGTCGCTAGAGTGTTGTGGATGGTTGCCAGGGGGTTGCTATGCACTTACTAGAGTGTTGTAGGTTGTTGCTAGGGGGTGCTATACATCGCTAGAGTGTTGTGGATGGTTGCCAGGGGGTTGCTATGCACTTACTAGAGTGTTGTAGGTTGTTGCTAGGGGGTGCTATACAGTCGCTAGAGTGTTGTGGGTGGTTGCCAGTGCTTTTTATGCAGTCAGTAGAGTGTTGTGGCTGGTTGTCAGGAGTTGTTGAACAGTTGCTTGGTTGCCAGGGAGTTGCTATTTAGTCGCAAGAGTGTTATTGGTAGTTTACAGGGGGTTGCTATACAAGGGTTGCATTTCCCAAAAGCAACTATGGTCGCAAGTTCTGTCATTACCAATAGAGTTCAGTGTAACTAACAACCATAGTTAGCTAACAATGCTTTTGGGAAACGCACCCCAGTTCGGTTCCTAGAGAGTTGTGGAAAGTTTCCTGCGCCTGCTATGCAGTCGGTAGAGTGTTGTGGGTGGTTGCTACGGGGTTCCTATTCAGTTGCTAGAGTGTTGTGGGGGGTTACTATGCAGCTGCCAAAAATGTTGTAGGTGGTTGCAAGGGGGTTGCTATATAGTTTAGTTGCTTATAGTTTAGTTGATTTTGTTGCTAGAGTGTTGTGGTGTTTGCCAGGGGGTTTCTGTGCAGCCAATCAAGTGTTTTGGGTAGTTGCCAGGGGGTGCTATGCAATCTCTAAAGTGTTGTGGATGGTTGCCAGGGGGTTGTTATGCACTTGTTAGGGTATTGTAGGTTGTTGCTAGGGGGTGCTATACAGTCGCTAGAGTGTTGTGAGTGGTCGTTAGTGCTTGTTATGCAGTCGGTAGAGTGTTGTGGTGGTTGCCAGGGGGTTGCTATATAGTTTAGTTGATTTTGTTGCTAGAGTGTTGTGGATGGTTGCCAATGTGTTTGCTATACAATTTTGTTCCTATAGTGTTGTGGTGGTTGCCATGGGGGGTTTTGTGCAGCCACTCAAGTGTTTTAGGTGGTGGCCAGGGGGTTGCTATGCAGTCTCTAGAGTGTTGTGGGTCGTTGCCAGGGGGTTGCTATGCAGTCTCTAGAGTGTTGTGGGTCGTTGCCAGGGGGTTGCTATACAGTTCAGTTGCTAGAGTGTTGTGGGTGTTTACTAGGTGGAGAATCAGCAAAATTCTCCAGTTGCTCTTCGTTTAATCTCAGTGCTAAAATTAAAGTGATCTAATTTGAGACTTTTCATTCTTTTTAAGGCTCAGAGACAAATACATTATTGGGAGATTAAGTACTGTACTTCACAAAATTATTTAGTACATTTCCAGCATCTTGCATTGAGGATTTTCCCTTATTTTGTCTTACAGGTGTGACACAACCAAAAGCTCTCCGCTGTTTTGTCCAGTGTTTTACTGACAGATGTGCTCTTGAATGAGTGTGTTATACAAACAGAGATATCAGCTTCCCTTCAGAGCGCTATCTGTGACGTAACTGACCCTGAACTGACATCTAAGAGACTCCCAATGGAGGAGAGACCCCGCTTTTAGATTAAGTACATACAGCATACAATGATAATGAATGGTGACTGGAACTGTCAAGATTCAACAATGACAAAATAAGCAGTGTGAACATTTTTGGGTGAACTATTCCTATTCATGTCAAAGTGTGTGTGCATGTTATGTTCTGTGTGTGGCTTCACAGGTTTGAACACCTGAGGGAAATCCAGACATCATCAGCACAATCTCTCTCAACAGGAACCAGCTGAACATGTTGTAGCTGGTAACATCTGATACGAGCGACAGCGTTCCGGTCATTTAATCCAGAGGAGCCGCTGGCGCTTTACTGCAATGGAAACTCATATGGTTTTATAGCCCCTGTAATTACATAATTGCGCTTTCTTTACCAACCGAACACACGTGCCCTTTAGAAAACATTGAAAGGAAGCTGTCTTGGATATTGAACAAGCCGTGTTAGACTTTAATGAGAGTTTATAACATTACAAGCCCTAATTTCACTGGTAGAAGCAGTTTGTTATCATGCAGTTTTGGCCAGAAGAGCTCAGGTAATGATTTTATCCATGTGTCAACGCTTAAATGCAAACACAAACAAAATACAAAAGGGTATCTAGATGCATTTTTAGGATGTAGTAACAAGTCCTGGCACTGCTGTATTGTCTTAATATGTAGCCTACTAAAAAGTATGTATGTTGTATGAGTAGGACAAGTAGGGAAACTGGACTCTGAGAACAAAAGACGAGAGAAAGGAGGTCTGGCTACGTGCCTCCAGACATGTCGTTTGTATCTCAGTATCTTTAATCTGATCACAGCTCCTGGATAAATGGAAAAGAACGAGTGGATTCATGCTGGAAACAACTCAGAGACACTCTAAACAGATCTGAGAATCTGATTAGGACTGATTTTGGTACAAGAGACCCCAATCGACCATGTAAGTGGTCTTCAGAGACAATAAAATAAAATGCTACAAAAAGCGCTAAATATGACCCTATAAGAGCGATATGAGACACTTACCAGGTTTTGATGCACCTACATCTGGAGAGGGAATTTTTTTTTTGCAAATCTGCAAAAAATGTAAGACGGTAGAAGTTGGAAGATACTTTTGACACTGAACAATGATTTAGTGTTAGGTTAGGATTAACACTATAAATAGTGATAACAGTATTAAAAATAATACAATGGTTTTTTTTCTTGATTTGGATGGAATATGTTTACCTTTTCCCTTGATTTTACTGGCCTCTTTGCTCCTGGGTCTCTTTGAACTCATGTCTGCTGGTGGAAGAGACAGTAAGAGAGATTTCATTTAGGTTATTGTCTCTATTCCTCTGAAACAGAGTCTATGTGTGCAATAGCATACTATTAACCCTCAAATGGTCCTCATTTAATGTTTACACTTATGGTCTTTGGGAATCAATATGACCCCAAAATTGAAAGAGTAATTGTAAAAAATATATACATTTTTAATCATACAAATAATATATCATTTTTTTTTGTTTACTTCTCATCTATACATTAATGCTGTGTTTTGGGAGATATGAAGTACTTTTGTTCCTATTTACCACAGAATTCCGCAACTACACCATTAGCTTGCATGTGAAATATTACATTTTTATGAAAAAAATATGATCTAACTTGATCAACTTAAATGATGATCTAAATTTGATTTAAGTTGTTTCTGGATATTGATCTAGGTGTTAGGTGTAGAATTCTGCCATCTGTTGGTTAGAGATAAACCTAAAATTATTACAGTTTAGGAAAGAAATTGTTTTGACCAGCAGAGGGCCATAGAGAGCCATTCATTTTACTGGATGTGGCCAACTGCTCTTATCAAAACTTTTGTGATAAAGTTTGTGAATTTATGTATATATAAACATTAGAAAAGGCATTAAAAATAAATATTCTTTCAAACAGTAGATTTTTTGTAGTTTGTTTGTGTGTGTGTGTGTGTGTGTGAGAGAGAGAGAGAGAGAGTGTGAGTGTTTGTGTGTGTGTG
>NW_015547656.1:125377-146342 GCF_001515605.1 Sinocyclocheilus anshuiensis
GAGAGAGAGAGAGAGAGTGTGAGTGTGTGTGTGTGTGTGTGTGTGTGTGTGTGTGTGTGTGTGCGTGCATTAGGTCTCACCTCTTTATATCATTGTTCTGCATTTATGGTTGATATTATTTGCCAAATTCTATACAAATGCTCTCTGTGGCAATCATACCTGTGTGTTTGTTTGTTTGTTTGTGTGTGTGTGTGTGTGTGTGTGAGCATGTCTTTTCTACATTGCATTTGTGCTCTAGTACCAGGCCTTCATTTCGGTGTGAAAATTTTCTGATCTTATTCTTATTCCGGTGAGATGAAGGGAACCATTTTTTTAACTAAGGAAAAGTTGATTGGGGTCACATTGACCCCAAGGACAGATTGAGGGTTAAACTCATTCTTTTTCAACAGTATGTGTACTGTGCACAGTATGTACATTTACTGTATGCATGTAATAGGCTGAATGACCTACTAAATTTCTTTGAGATACAATGTGCTTAAAGGTTGTCAACATCGCTTTCTTTGGAGTCAGTATTTTGGAGATGAACACAAATTTGGATTCAAATTTCAGTAGTTAATTATGCAATAACATTTATTTTTATCGCTGAGATGATAGCTAGACATAGTATGAAAACTATAATGTTCATTAAATGCTACCTTTTGGGGAAAACAGGTAATGCACACTAACCCTATACAGTAGTATGCAGTAAGCAGTGCACTTATACACTTCTAGTTGGAATCGAACCAAAAAAATACATGGGCGACATCTGGTGGTGAAAATATTAAAAATATGAAAAACAGTTTAATCTCACATTCTTTTAAAGAGTGTAACTGTTTTTATTGATTTATTTATATATTTAAATGACTGAAAAGTCTCAGATTACTAGATCATCTTTAGAAATCAGCCCAAATATTCTTTATAAAGTCATTAAACACAAACCTGATTTAAAAGTGACTTACTGCTCTTCAAAACTTAAAAAACAAAAAACAGAACGGTACTGAAAGATTACAGTATTCATTTACCATGGTATTTATATTGAACGTCGTGAACTGTTTTTTGTGGATTAAAGACATAAATGTGCTCTTTTGACGCCAACTTCGCCTCCTGATTGAGAGCTAACTGATGATATTGACCTGCTGGTGAGTTACTGATGAAATTATCCGTGTGTTTCATTACTGCTGTTATGATTTTATTAAGCTTTTCTGGCTAAAATACAGTGAACAGATGCATTAGGTTTGTGTTTTGCAGGTGATGTTTGATTATAAAACACATCAGATCCTCTTTAAATGAGAATAACCCTTAGTCTACATCACAAGAGTCTATTTTACATGAGAAATTGGCATCACAAGGTGATGTAGTTAAAAGTAGTCAAAGATTTCTGTGGATATAACAAGCTTTATATATGCTGATATATAATGGAAGAATAACAGCGGCTAAATATTGGTTGTTTTCAGCATGAATTAATATTTGCATCCTGATGTTGATTTTCAAGGGTTATTTTTTTGGTTTATGAGAATTTTTCTTTTGTAACCATATAAAAACAAACATAATGCCAGATGCATTTAGTTTTTATAATGTAACCGCATGTAACAACATAAAAACATTTATGCTGTTACCTATAAAAAAATGTATATTTTGTGAAAATAATACACAAAATACCATCATATATATTGATATAGGTCAGATATATGTTGATGAAACATAGATATAACTTCTATGTAACATATACAGTAAATATAATATATATATATACAGTGCCTTGCGAAAGTATTCATACCCCTTTCACGTTTTGTTATGTTGCTGCCTTATGATAAGCTTCTTTAAATTACTTTTTCCCCACATCAATCTACACTCCATACACTATAATGATGAAGCAAAAACAGAATTGTCACAAAAAACTGAAATAAGTGCATTGCAAATAACTCAGTACTTAGCAGAAGCACATTTACAGCCTCAGATATTTTTGGGTATGATGTGACGAGATTTGCACATCAGCATTTGGCAATTATCTGCCATTCTTCACCTCACCTGTTCACCTCTCAAGCTCTGTCAGGTCGGATGGGGGCAGACGCACATTTTCAGGTTTCTCCAGAAATATTTGATTGGGTTCAATCCCTAGGTCAGATATATGTTGATGAAACATAGATATAACTTCTATGTAACATACACAGTAAATATAATATATATATACAGTGCCTTGCGAAAGTATTCATACCCCTTTCACGTTTTGTTATGTTGCTGCATGATAAGCTTCTTTAAATTACTTTTTCCCCACATCAATCTACACTCCATACACCATACTGACAAAGCAAAAACAGAATTGTCACAACTTCGTACATTTATTAAAAATTAAAAAAATGAAATAAGTACATTGTATAAGTATTCATACCCTTAACTAAATATTTAGCTGAAGCACCTTTACAGTCTCAAGTGTCTTTTTTGTTTGATGCGACAAGCTTTGCTTATCATTTGGCTATTATCTGCCATTATTCTCCTCATCTCTTCACCTCTCAAGCTCTGTCAGGTTGGATGGGGGCAGATGCACATTTTCAGGTTTCTCCAGAAATATTTGACTGGGTTCAAGCTCATGCTCTGGCTGGGCCACTCAAGGACGTTCACAGAGTTGTCTATATGCCAGTCTTGCTGTGCTTGGGGTCACTGTCCTGTTGGAAGGTGAGCCTTCTGCTCAGTCAGAGGTTCTGAACGCTCTGGACCGGGTTTTCATTAAGGCTATCTCCATATTTTGCTGCACTGAGCATTCCTTCTACTCTGACGAGTCCCTCGGTCCCTGCCGCTGAAAAACAGTTCCGCAGCATGAGGCTGCTACCAGCACACTTTACTTTTGGGATGGTACTCTGCAGGTGATGAGCGGAGCTGGTTTCCTTCAAACATGATGCTTAGAATTGAGGTTCATCAGACCAGAGAATCTTGTTTCTCAGAGTCTGAGGGTCCTTTAGGTGCTTTTTTTGTAAATTCCAAGTGTGTTTTCATGTGTCTTCACTGAGGAGAAGATTGAGTTTGGCCACTCCGACATAAAGCCCAGATCGGTGGAGTGTTGCAGCGATGTTTGTCCTTCTGTAGGTTTCTCCTATCTCCCCATATGATCATAGAGCTCAACTAGAGTGACCATCTTTTTGACCAAGACGGTGGCGCATATACATCGCGAGGCTCAGCGTCTCTCCAGTTTTTGCAATTTTGTAGTATTTTTCCTGCTCATCTCGGGCCTGTTCGCACTGAACAGCTTTGCTTTAACATCTTACACCCGACAGGAGCTTTTGGATATTGGTGTGCACTTTTCCAACAGTTTTATCACCAATCCTCGACTCATCCCTGAGATCTCCAGACCACCCGAGGCTACGCACTCTACCCGGCCGGGCGGAAGTGCTCCCAGGCCGCGTCGTGATCGTAAACAAAGGCGAGGTAAGCGCGGAGGGCTAAGAACTAAGCTAAAGCTAACATCGCTCCGGCTCTCTTTACCCAGCATTTTCCTCGCTAATGTGTGAACAAAATGGACAAGATACGACTTCACATCACCCACAGTAAGAGACTTTTGGACTGCAACTTCATGGTTTTCATAGAAACATGGCTACACAACGACGTACCCAATAATGCTATTGAGCTAGCCGGACGCTACACGCTCCGGGCAGATAGGACGGCAGATGACTCCGGCAAGACCAGAGGCGGAGGATTGTGCATTTATGTTAACAAAGCTTGGTGTACGAACTCTGTCATTGTTGGGAAACACTGCTCAGCTAACCTAGAGTTTCTCATGGTTAAGTGTATACCTTTTTATCTGCCACGGGAGTTCACTTCCACCATTATAACTGCAGCCTATATTCCACCAGATGCTAATGCCAAGCTTGCTATGAACGAACTGCATGCGGCCATTAGTAAACAACAGACTGCTCACCCGGAGGCTGCATTTATTGTCGCGGGTGATTTTAATCACTCCAACTTAAAGACAGTGCTCCCCAAATTTCATCAGCATGTTTCCTGCCACACTAGAGGAGACAAAACTTTGGATCATGTTTACACAAACATTGATGGAGCTTACATCGCAACCCCCCTCCCCCACCTGGGACAGTCTGATCACCTTTCTTTGTTTCTCACCCCTAAGTATTCACCCCTCATCAACTGTGTGAAGCCATCAGTGAGGACCATCAAAGTGTGGCCAATAGGAGCAGACTCTTTACTTCAGGACAGGTTTCAATACACGGACTGGAGTATGTTTGCTTCTCAGGCTGCCTGTGACTCTCACACGGACATTGATATCTATACCTCCTCTGTAATGGATTACATCAACACCACCATTGACAGTGTTACAACAGAGAAACAGATCACAACATACCCTAATCAGAAGCCATGGATGAACAAGGAGGTGCGACACCTGCTGAAAGCCCGCAACGCTGCCTTCAGATCAGATGACGCTCAGGCCTACAGCAAATCCAGGGCTAACCTGAGGAGGGGCATCAAAAAGGCCAAGTACTGCTACAAGCTAAAGGTAGAGGAACACTTTTCCAACTCTGACCCCCGACGCATGTGGCAGGGCATCCAGGTCATCAGTGACTACAAGCCAAGCAACTCCACTCCAACGGTCACAGACGTCTCTTTCCTTAACGAGCTGAATGACTTTTATGCTCGCTTCGACAGTGACAGCAAGGAGACGGCCACCAAGATCACACTCTCAGCAGACCACCAACCCCTCAAACTCACCTCCACAGATGTCTACACTGCATTGAGCCAGATCAACGCACGCAAGGCTGCTGGCCCCGACGGCATTCCTGGACGTGTGCTTAGGGCATGTGCAGAGCAGCTCGCAGGGGTCTTCACAGACATTTTCAACCTGTCCCTCACCCAAGCAACTGTGCCAACATGCTTTAAGTCCACATCCATTGTGCCAGTGCCGAAACACTCCTCCCCGACGTGCCTGAATGACTACCGCCCCGTAGCACTCACACCTATTGTTATGAAGTGCTTTGAGCGACTGGTCCTAGCTCACCTTAAGAACTGCCTCCCACCCACACTGGACCCACACCAATTTGCCTACCGTAGCAATAGGAGCACAGAGGATGCAGTAAGCACAGTGCTGCACTCGGTACTCACACACTTGGACAATAACAACACATATGTACGGATGTTGTTTGTTGACTTCAGCTCAGCATTTAACACTGTCATTTCCTCTAAGCTGACCACTAAACTTGGAGACACGGGCATTAACACCTCCCTCTTCAACTGGATTATGGAATTTCTGACCAACAGACGTCAGCATGTTAGGTCAGGCCACACCTGCTCCACCACCATCACACTCAACACCGGCGTACCACAGGGCTGTGTGCTGAGCCCATTCCTCTACTCCCTCTACACCCACGACTGCAGGCCTGTGCATGGATCCAACTCCATCATCAAGTTTGCAGATGACACCACGGTGATTGGCCTCATCAGAGACAATGATGAGACTGCCTACAGGGAGGAGGTACAGCACCTGGCCGCATGGTGCGCTGACAACAACCTGCTCCTTAACACCAGTAAGACCAAGGAGCTTATTGTGGACTTCAGGAAGAAGAAAGGAAGCACACATGACCCCATCCACATTAACGGGACGGTTGTTGAACGTGTCTCCAGCTTCAAGTTCCTGGGAACCCACATCTCGGAGGACCTGTCCTGGACCACAAACACCTCCAGCCTGGTCAAGAAGGCTAACCAGCGCCTCTTCTTCCTTAGGACACTGAAGAAGAACCAGTTGTCTTCAGCCATCCTGGTGAACTTCTACCGGTGTGCGATCGAGAACATCCTTTCCAGTTGTATCACAGTCTGGTATGGGAACTGCTCAGTTGCCGAGCGCAAGGCACTGCAGAGGGTGGTGAAAACCGCCCAACGCATCACAGGGACACCACTTCCTGCTATTGAGGACATCCAGAGGAAACGCTGTCTACGTGGAGCTCGCAGCATTCTTAAGAACTCCTTTCACCCTGACCATAGACTAACCTCCTGCCCTCCGGGAGGCGCTTCAGGAGCCTCCGGACAAGGACCAGCAGACTTAGGAACAGCTTTTTGCCTACAGCTGTCTCCTTACTGAATTCTGCCCGCTGACCCCCCCCACCACTACACTACACTACACACTCCTCACATCTCTCCTCATCACTACATCTGGTTTACAAAAGAGGGTCATGATTCCCAGAGCCAAATGATTCTGCCACAAACCCCAGGCTGAGTAACACACTCAGTGGAGGCACATCGGCCTCACGCTGTAAACTCAACACACTCGGTGGAGGAGCATCGGTCTCACAGTGTAAACTCAACACACTCGGTGGAGGAGCATCAGTCTCAAATGATTCTGCCACAAACCCCAGGAGTCTCAAATGATTCTGCCACAAACCCCAGGCTGAGTAACACACTCGGTGGAGGCGCATCGGCCTCACGCTGTAAACTCAACACACTCGGTGGAGGAGCATCGGTCTCACAGTGTAAACTCAACACACTCGGTGGAGGAGCATCAGTCTCAAATGATTCTGCCACAAACCCCAGGCTGAGTAACACACTCGGTGGTCGGTGGAGGAGCGTCGGTCTCAGGCTGTAAACTCAGCACACTCGGTGGAGGAGCATCGGTCTCACAGTGTAAACTCAACACACTCGTTGGAGGAGCATCGGTCTCACGCTGTAAACTCAACACACTCGGTGGAGGAGCATCGGTCTCACGCTGTAAACTCAACACACTCGGTGGAGGAGCATCGGTCTCACGCTGTAAACTCAACACACTCGGTGGAGGAGCATCGGTCTCACGCTGTAAACTCAACACACTCGGTGGAGGAGCATCGGTCTCACGCTGTAAACTCAACACACTCGGTGGAGGAGCATCGGTCTCACGCTGTAAACTCAACACACTCGGTGGAGGAGCATCGGTCTCACGCTGTAAACTCAACACACTCGGTGGAGGAGCATCGGTCTCACGCTGTAAACTCAACACACTCGGTGGAGGAGCATCGGTCTCACGCTGTAAACTCAACACACTCGGTGGAGGAGCATCGGTCTCACGCTGTAAACTCAACACACTCGGTGGAGGAGCATCGGTCTCACGCTGTAAACTCAACACACTCGGTGGAGGAGCATCGGTCTCACGCTGTAAACTCAACACACTCGGTGGAGGAGCATCGGTCTCACGCTGTAAACTCAACACACTCGGTGGAGGAGCATCGGTCTCACGCTGTAAACTCAACACACTCGGTGGAGGAGCATCGGTCTCACGCTGTAAACTCAACACACTCGGTGGAGGAGCATCGGTCTCACGCTGTAAACTCAACACACTCGGTGGAGGAGCATCGGTCTCACGCTGTAAACTCAACACACTCGGTGGAGGAGCATCGGTCTCACGCTGTAAACTCAACACACTCGGTGGAGGAGCATCGGTCTCACGCTGTAAACTCAACACACTCGGTGGAGGAGCATCGGTCTCACGCTGTAAACTCAACACACTCGGTGGAGGAGCATCGGTCTCACGCTGTAAACTCAACACACTCGGTGGAGGAGCATCGGTCTCACGCTGTAAACTCAACACACTCGGTGGAGGAGCATCGGTCTCACGCTGTAAACTCAACACACTCGGTGGAGGAGCATCGGTCTCACGCTGTAAACTCAACACACTCGGTGGAGGAGCATCGGTCTCACGCTGTAAACTCAACACACTCGGTGGAGGAGCATCGGTCTCACGCTGTAAACTCAACACACTCGGTGGAGGAGCATCGGTCTCACGCTGTAAACTCAACACACTCGGTGGAGGAGCATCGGTCTCACGCTGTAAACTCAACACACTCGGTGGAGGAGCATCGGTCTCACGCTGTAAACTCAACACACTCGGTGGAGGAGCATCGGTCTCACGCTGTAAACTCAACACACTCGGTGGAGGAGCATCGGTCTCACGCTGTAAACTCAACACACTCGGTGGAGGAGCATCGGTCTCACGCTGTAAACTGAACACACTCGGTGGAGGCGCATCGGTCTCAGGCTGTAAACTCAACAGTCGGTGGAGGAGCATCGGTCTCACGCTGTAAACTCGTTCGTCATCAAGTCAACATAAGACACATAGTATGAAGTAATTAATAGCAATACAAATAAGAACACAAACAATCCAATTTATAAAATACATATAAATAATAGAAATATTATTGTAATATATTTTATATTTTGATATTTTATTTTTTTTATTTGGTTTAACTGTGCAGGTGTTTTTATGATAATGAGAATCATAGGAACTGGAAAATTAAACGAAAAACTGTTTTGCTTAAAATAATCAGAGCATTTGTTTTCATTAAACATTGCTGTGCTAAAAAATTACAGAAGTATTTTATATTAACAAAATATATAAATGAAACTTACAAAAAACATGTACAGCAAACAAACCCAACTAAAAGGTGTCAAACTGGAGTAACTCTATATTGCCATATTTACTTACTGTACTGTTACTGAATAATCCATTGGGAAAAAAAGTAAAATAGTTTGAACATAACAAAAAAATAGATTTCTGATACACATCTTTAGTGTGAAAAGTTGAGAACAATAAACCTGAGCAATGTCAATGCTTCACATGATTTGTTTCTGCAGCATGACTGGATGTGTTTGTATGATTTCCTTCAGCATACGATGGTGTTTGAGTGGGAAACAGTGCGTGTAATATCTGTTGGATGTGGTGGATGTTGTCGGAGTGTGTGAGGAAGACCACAAGCTTGTGTTTAGGAGAATTTCTTGATGAAGCGCAGCTTGAGGTAAGCGATGATGAGGAAGATGAGGGTCATGATTCCCAGAGCCAAATGATTCTGCCACAAACCCCAGGTTGAGTAATCAATGCCCTGATCGCTCAGAAAGCCCTCGCCTGTCGAACAGCTGCAATGACAAAATGATGAGAACATTATCAAAATTACTTTAGCATCATTGCACGTTGGTTTTCTACACTAGCTACATTCACATGCAACCAAATAATCCGTTAGTAATTGGATTGATGGCTCAAAAGCC
Source organism: Sinocyclocheilus anshuiensis (assembly GCF_001515605.1). Taxonomy (NCBI): domain Eukaryota; kingdom Metazoa; phylum Chordata; class Actinopteri; order Cypriniformes; family Cyprinidae; genus Sinocyclocheilus; species Sinocyclocheilus anshuiensis. The sequence goes on from NW_015547656.1 coordinate 134,360, forward strand.
TTCATTATTCGATCTAATTGAGCTCGATCCACATGAAATTTCGATCAGATTAGAAGGGATGGTGTAGACCTATTCTAATCAAATCGAGAGGACATGCAAACACATGATCGGATTGAAAACCGAAACTGCGCATGTGCAATGACCTCTTCACTCGCTTCACTTGATTTGAAACAAAGAAAAGAAGCAATGGCCGGAGAATAGTATGTGCAACCAGCAGGAAACTGCATTTTCGTGCAGTGTGCGCATGTCAAAAGATCAAAGCCGATATTGAAGCTTGTGACTGACATATAAACGCGCACATCAACCCCATCACGTTATGTAGCGTTCATGTAAACACTACGTTCGGATTCATCAATCAGAATTATTTCATTCCAATTGAAACAAAAGGTGTCCATGTAAACGAAGCTACTGAAATATTGTTGAATGAGCTCGTTTTGGCACTAAGTGAGTGATACATGAAAATGCACTGGAGCAACTGTAGCTTAAATTGATGGAAGGATCCTATTGGCTGAGAGAACTTAACTGACAAGGCGTTTCAGCTGCGATGCATCAGTGAAGCAGTATTTAAGCAGGCATTCTGGCTGGAGCGACAGCCCTCGTGTAAGATCTATGCATGCAAAGATGCATTGCATTTTAATCATGTATTACTACATGCTGATATTACCATTAACTAAGAATAATAAATGCTTCAGAAGTCTTTTTCATTGTTAGTTTAACTAATGTTGACAAATGGAACCTTATTGTAAAGTGTTAGCATTTAGTTTATTTCAAGAAACACATTTTAGTTCATTAACATTTCTTTTATTTCATGTAACATGTTTTTGATGATTTTACTTTGTTGATTGTTAATTAGTCACATGCAGATTGATACTCACACTTGTGTTTCTACACCGCTCGTGTTCCTCTTGTCACAGAAGGTGAGACCGGTGAACTCATTGATTTCCAAAGCCTGCAAGAACATTCATCATCATCATCATCATCATCAGCCACAAATAGACATTGTTTTAGAGAGTGTGTGTGTTTGTGTGTGAGAGAGAGTGTGTGTGTTTGTGTGCTTCTTCACCATCATAAAGACAAAGCTGATGGTCATGAAGATGTTAGCGATGGCCACCACTGTCTGATCAGCAGAGATGGCTAGAGTCATGGACGTGGCTGTGTACGACACCAGAATGATGGAGAACAAGAATATGAAGAACGCCTCGGCAGACGCCTTCAGTCCTGCACAGCAAGCACAAACACATCAAGCCACACGTCTGATATCAGACGGACATGAATGATGCAATGACGGCGTGAGTCTCACCGATCATCCAGTACGCCACGCAGCTGAAGATGAAGGCCGGGATGGTGCGCAGAGTCAGGATGTCAGACAGGATCTTAGACAGGAAGTACACCGACACTCTGTAGTATCCGCTGATGTACTCGTGCCTGAGGACACGCCCACCACCACGACATCAATCAATCAATCAAATATTCAAATTACAATCAATCACCAAGAATGGCACAGAAAATATCAGGCTTATTGCTTTTATACAACAGTTATTCCATATACGTAGTAAGGTTTCACAAAATAAAACAGAGCAAATAAAGTGTAATGATATTAATAAAAACAGTATTCTTCCACCAAACAATGTAGCTCCTCAGAAACGGCTGTGGTTGCAACAAAGTGGTTACCGAGCAACAGGCAAACGTAAACAAAGCTGTATGTTACTTTGTAGAGTCATTTACAACAGCTTCGAACGCGGCTCAACCAATCAGAATCAAGCACCGGAACTATCCGCTTTATAAACTTTATTTTAAACTCAAGTTAATGCGTTAGCGTAATCTTTAACACGCTTTGACAGATGCGTGTGCCATTTAATGTGAGATAGGTTTCCTCAGCGCATAATTAGCATTTTACGGTATTATCCTTTTCTGTAAATGTTACATATTCATTCATGTTTCTATTTTGCATGAAGGCTCGTCCTGACGGTCTGCGTTAAACTTCAGACTACACTGTTATCGGTCTGTTATTGGACGTAAAATTTAGGTTTAAAAGTCAACATGTAATTCAAGTATTTTATGATAGTAACTGTAAAGGGATAACAGAGTGTAATTGAAAATAAATGTAAGACGTTTCTTACATTTACAGTATAAAGAAATGACAGTAACAGGTGTTCCTGCAGGACATTCCTCTCATCTGTTAACACTGAGTTTGTGTTTTTCTTTACTATCTACATCATTATTATTTCCATTTTTAATATAGGGAATTAAACTGTCCTTTGTCCATTTGTCTGTTTAAACTGTGCTTTATAACTCTTTTACACATAATGTATAGCATAGAGATATATTCAGTATGTTTTCCTAGCATTCAGTTGGCACGTTTGTTTGAAGGACAGCATTGGGCAGGATGTGGAATAGTATGCTTTGTGTAAAAAAAACACAAACAAAAAAACCCCATTAATCGATTAATCGAAAAAATAATCAGGCAACTAATCATTCTTATAAAGCAGGCTTGATCCCCCCGATGGACATCAAAACTAGATGTAGCTGGGGGTCAGATAGAAAGTAGGCTAGCCTGCGCATAATATGGAGATTTACTTGTAAATATTAATATGTATTTGTATAGCTCTGACTTATTTAAAAAATGTAATTTTGGCAGCCCCTGAAATGGGTCGTATTGACAGTACCTGAGCGGTTGAAGAATACGCTACAGCGCTCATTCAAAGACATGCATTTATTGCTTGGACGGGCCAAGAACACCTGAAATGCATGTGCAGATTCAGTCGAGAGATAAAGTTTACCCTCTTCAACTTAATGCTGTTGAACTGAATTTACAGAGAAAACTATTTGCTAAAATAACCACAACATTAACAGCAACGCTAAAATACAAGCGTGTTGTAATACTAGTCAGATGCGCATGAAAGTTGCACGTGTTACGATAACATTAAACACTGTGTGATTTCTTTCAGAATCATCATTGGCGTTTAGAAAGACGATAATAGGTTACATAAAAGTTTTTTACCTACAGTAAAAATGAAGATAAGGTGTGAATAATTACATTTTAGACACATTGTCAGTAATTTCGCCAACAAAAATAAGGAGAACTGTTGTGCGTCTCTGATCAACACACAGAATCCAAGTTTTTAAACGAATCGACTGAATCAATGATTCAGTGAGCCATTCATAAAGGCAGTCACTTGCTTCATTTCTGAATGAATCAGCCGTTTGAACGAATCGTTTGAATGAATGACTGAATCATTCATTTATTAAGACAGGGATTTGTCACCACCTACTGGCGCTTTTAGTTTTATATTTAGAGCATTGTTTCTTTTTAAAAATAATTTTATATTTCACTAGCCTATTTATTTGTGTTTTTGTATGTTGAATTAAAATGTATTTCTAAAGCTACTTTTTTGTAATGTCTAAATTTAGTTTTTTCTAAATTAACAATAACTATTATCTTTAATAACAACTTTATCTTTAATTAATCGGCACATGATGTGCATGTTAATTAATTAATCTTATTAATTTGAGATTAATTAATTGGCACATAATGTAATTAATTAGATTTAAAAAACAATCAATTGACAGCCCTATTTAAAACATAAGAAATACCCCCCCCCAAATCTTCTGACCCCCCCGATGGTCACTGGTCACTGTGTAATTCGCACCCTGCAACTAATCGATTATCAAAATAATCGTTAGTTACAGCCCTACCCACGACCTTTGGGTTATAAGTCCAACTCTCTATTTTGTATTCCTAAAAATATAGTTTTTAAAAAACAAAACTTAAGAAGAAATCAAATTCTTGAAACAAATCTTCTTAAAAATCATCACAAATGACTTCTTAACCCTCTAGTGCTCTTTAGCCATTTTTGACTTCATTCGAATGGTACAAAACTTGGTGAAGGTTTTGGCACTTTCTACGTGGAAAAACCCCACAAAACAAATTCATGATTTGAAAAGGTTAAATGGTCCTGAAAATAATAGTCACACTTGTACTGTTCACAGTCAAAAATCACCACATTACAGGGGATGAATGGGAAGCGAATTTCATCTAGTGGAAACGTTTGGTACTGCACCCAAACAAAATCTAATACTGTACATTCTTTTGTGATATCAACCTCAAATTTGGAGCACAACTTGTTTAGATTTATGGCTTTGATTTTCACACAGTTTTAGATTGAAACGTTTGGAAAAATACATATTTCATATAAATGCTGTATTTTTGTGTACTTTTAAAACAATACACAAAATTCTATAAAAAACAATTTTTATTTAACTTTTTTTAAACAAAACAAAAAACTTGAAATTAAATATTAAGATTATGTTTATTATATATTAAGATTATTTTATTTATTTACCTGCATGTCATGTGATCACCAGAGGAATTACAGGTGCATCTCAATAAATTAGAATGTCGTGGAAAAGTTCATTTATTTCAGTAATTCAACTCAAATTGTGAAACTCGTGTATTAAATAAACGACATTCTAATTTATTGAGATGCACCTGTATATTTCACCAAAGTATTTGACAAATATTATTTAAAATAAATAATAATAATAATAATAAATAAAATAAATAAACCTGTATTAAAACTACAAATACTCCCACTATCAACTAATTACTCTACATTTATTTACTTGCATAAGTTATTTCACCTCCTACAGAATGTTTGGATAAACTCTTTTTTTTTTTTTTAAAGGAAGAACCGGTTCTCATTTGCCAACTCTAGTGTGTGTGTGTGTGTGTGTGTGTGTCTGTGTTTACTCACACAAACAGATTCCTCTCTGCGATGAAGAGTTCAGCTGAGGAAACAGAGCTGAAGCACTGATTGACGGTGATGAAGAAGAGCACGCCTATCCTGAAACACACACATACACACACACTACTGATAGAGGACAACTAATAGGAGTTTTTCAAAATGTATGAGGCACGAAGTATATTAAGTTGCAACACAATTTTACTCTGTAAATTATATTTGAAAACAGCAGGGCTGAAAAGATCGCTTTTGATAATCAGATCTGAACACTGAATCACTTCTAATTCAAGCAGAAATGATTCATCTCACAGAAATATTGAAATAATTATAGAACTGGATGAATGTGTTTTCATACCTGTTTTGAATGCCGCTCGAATTATCCTTCACTCCAAAAAATATGACTCCAACAACCAGAGCCAGGAAAATCGTCACTCCTATCTGGAGAAACAATCTCAGATTAATATAGAAATACTAACATCAACCCAAATTAAAACTTCATCTTTATTTTCTTTTAACATTTATTTATATATAAATCTATATTTTCTTTTCACATATATTTTGTTTAATGACAAAAAAAAGAGAAAAAATATAAATGAAATATTTTCAGTGTTGCTTAAGTTCATATCACCAGCAAATGAATTTCAAATATATTGTGAATATTCAATGAATCAAACTGAATTCATATAAATCTATGAGCATAGTTGACGAAAATCAAATAATTAATAAAATGCTAATGTAAAATGAATATAAATCATTTTGAACTGAAAATAATCTAAATAAAGCATCTATTAAAAAAGATGAAATATTTTTTGTTTACCTGCATGAGCTATTATATTTCACTAAAACAATAAAAAAAAACCTGTTACTTAACATGAAATACATAAAATTAACAATTAAATATAAAATTATTTTACTTAAAATAAAATAATTTTTTTTTTATTTTATTTCAGCCAGTTGCCAAGGAAACATCCAATTTTCATTTAGTTTAACTTGATGTATAAAAATAACTACAACTATAAAAATAAAAATAGACATTTAAATAACAAAACAAAAATAAAATACATGACAAAAACAACAAAATTACTAAACCTTTAACTAACATTAAAATAAAAACAGAAAACAGAAAAATTTAAATAAATCATTTTGAAATTAAAACAATCAAAATAAAACAATAAACACTAAAAAAGATTAAATTATTTGTTTACCTGCAAGTCACGATACCATTAACCACAGTTATATTTCACTAAATTACCTGAATTATATTTCACTAAAACCATTAAAAAAGTTACTTGAAATAAAATACCTGAAATAAAATATAATATATTTTTTAAATTATACTTATTTTATTTCAGTTGCCAAGGCAACTTTTAATTTACTAAACTAAAAATGAAATTGAAATTAATAAAAAATATATAGACATAAACAGACATCTAAAATTACCAAAATATAAAAGTAAAACTCATTTAAAATAATAATTAAAACTATACTAGTATCTCAAATATACTAAAATAACATTATGTGTCTTGTTAAATTACTGAAATATTGTCTTAAAATCTCAGAGGGACTTCAGTTAAATATCTCAGCTCAAAGGCTGATAAAAATATCTGTGAATGCCTGATGTAGACGGCGGCACTGACCTGAGCGAATGAGGTCTGCGGGTTCAGCATGAGGTTCCTGAAGGTTCTCTTGAGAACCCAGTTGAACTGGTGGAAGAAGGACGTGTTGTAGGTGATGGTTCTGGATTTGGGTCGAGTGCTGTAGTCCTGTCCCTGAACGATTCGCTCCAGCTCGCTTTTGGTCTGTTTGTAACTGGAGCTGTTCTTGTATTCCTCCACCAAACTGTCCTCGATGCCCTTCAGAGATGAACTCAGCTGCTCCTGGTCCAGGTCTGACACACACAAACACATTTATTTAAACAAAAAACGTCTCGGGTTACATGCAAAAACCTTGTTTCCTGAATAGGGAATGAGATGCTGCGTAGTGATGATGCATTGGGAACGCCCCTTGGGCGGTGCCAATCTGAAACTGTATGAAATCACGCCAATTTATTGGCTGATGTCACAGGCGTCTCCTCAGTGGCGCTACTTCACTCACCTAATAATAGTGAGCGCGCCATCAACTCCTCAGATTCTCTACCGAAGAAGCCTCTTCGGCAACATAAGGAACTTGGCAGCAAACACAGCGTCTCATTCCTTATTCAGGGAACATGGGTTACGCGTGTAACCCGAGACGTTTCCTTTCATAGGTTCACTCAATGCTGCGCAGCAATGACAACGATATACCACACACACCAAGCTAAGCACTGCTGTGTCTGGCCCGAAGAGTGGGAACCAGACTAAACTCAGTCGGTTGGTTCATGCAGAAAGAACCCAGGAACCAGGAGTTGCGTCCAAATCCAGGTTGTAAAACCTGATAAAAAAATGCCACCCTGCCACAACACAAATATCCTCAGAAGGGACCTTTTTAAAAAGAGCCTGGGATGATGCGACACTCCTATTAGAGTAAGCTCTAAGGACTAGAGGTGAAGGGAGTCTACGCACCTCATAAGCTAGAGAGATAGCGTCTTTCACCCAATGAGAAATCCTGTGCTTGGAGGCGGCAAGCCCTCTGCGGCCAGCACCAAAGCACACTAGCATTGGGATGACTTGTACCACAGGCCAGAGTAGTCTACATAAATCTTCAGGGCCCAAACAGGGCAAAGTAGATGAAGCCTCTCCTCCAAAGAAGAAGCAAAGGAAGGAGGACAGAAGGCATGAAGCACAACCACTTGGGAACGGAATGACGTGGCCAAGACTTTGGGGATGTAACCAGTTCTGGGTCGCAGAAACACCTTCACAAGACCCGGGGGAAACTCCATGCATGGCTCACTCACAGAGAAAGCCTGCATATCCCCTACACACTTGAAAGAGGCCAACACTAACAAAAGCGCCACCTTAATGGTCAGAATCTGGTCAGGAGTCAACTCAAAAGGTGGTCCCGATAACCCCTCCAGGACGACTGATAATGGCCGCAACGTAAATCCTCAAAGTAGTCATGCTCCGGCATTAAAGTACTCTTGCAGAAATTAAAGCACTGAGCCAACTGGTCAGCTGAATCCTGCCCTGAAATTGAGACAGTAGGGTCCTGATTAGAATATCCCACTGGGTTTGCTCCACCAGGGAAGGCAACTCCGAGAACCATGTCTGGGATGGCCAGAACGGGGCCACCAACAGGAGTCTGATCCCGCATTCCTTCACTCTGCAAAGAACCACAGGAATCAATTTGACCGGAGGAAATGCATACAATCTCAGATCCGGCCAAGGGGTAGCAAAAGCGTCAATCCCCAGGGGCGCCGGGTGTGACAGGGAGAACCAAAGGGGGCACTGAGTCAAGTCCTGCGATGCAAGGAGGTCTACCTCTGCCTCGCTGAAAAGACTCCAAATCTCAGCCACCGTCTGGAGGTTCAGCATCCAGTCCCCCGACCTGAGTTGCTGTCTCAACAGGAAGTCCACTGCAAGGTTCAAAACACCCGGTAAGTGAACCTGCCTTAAGCCCAGAGGAGACAACGCACATGCCTGTTCAGAGTGTGTGACCTCGCTGGTAGTTTATGTGAGACACCACCGCCATGTTGTACATCCTGACTATAACATGACAACCCGTCAGGACTGGAAGGAAGTGATCCAGGGCTAGAAAGACGCCGCACAACTCTAGGCAGTTTATGTGCCATGAGAGAAACTCGCCTGTCCAGATGCCACGAGCTGGTCTGCTCTCGAAGGCCGTGCCCCAACTGGTCAGGGAGGCATCTGTCATGATAATCGGACAATGGGAAACAGCGCCTATCCTGACCCCTTGTAACAGAAAAAGAGGCTCTCTCCACTTCCCGAGAGCATGGAAGCAACTGTGCAAAACCCTCAGCAAGCGGAGAGCCGTCCAGGAAGGGCAAATTCCTCTGAGTTTCATCCACCACAGAAAGACCTCATGTGGAGCAGTCCCAGTGGCAGCACAAGAGAGGCTGCCGCCACGAAACCCAGATATCTGCGACAAATGCCCACCGTGACATGATGGCCACACTTGAAGCAGGCTAAACACACTCGGATACTGGAAACCCGAGCTGCCAAACAGGCCTGCATCGAGAGTGAATTGAGCTGGACACCCAAGACATTGGTTCTCTGGGAAGGAGTTAAGATGCTCTTCTGAGCGTTCAGCTTGAGGCCAAGAGACTGAAGCTGGTGGAGAAGAATTTCCCTGTCACAACACACCAGCTCCCTTGTTTGAGTCAATCCAGGTAGTTAAACACACGGATGCCCTGGAGCCTCAAAGGGGCCAGAACCGCATCCATACACTTGGTGAACATCTTTGGAGCCAAAGCCAGGCAGAATGGCAGAACCTTATACTGGTACGCCTTTCCCCCAAAGGCAAACCTCTATATACCAGAAAGCGCATGGCGGCAGATATCACAGACTTGAAATCGGAGAGCATTTCAAAGGGGGACAAATATGTTTGAACGGTCGGTCCCTCGCTCCTGAAACATGGGAAGCTCTCCGTTTCCTAACCCGAAGATCAGGAACGGCTCAGCAAAGCTGAAGCAGAAGGTTGGTCCTACAGGGCTTGGAGGAAAGAAGAGGGTGGGACTTCCAGGATGGAGCAGACAAAGGCGAGAGGTGTGTGGCCAGTGTGTCCTCAGTCACTGGAATGCTAGCATAGCCCTGCTCCACAGAACCAACAAGACTGATGAAGTCAGAGGCCGCTGCATTAGTGAGACGAGCAGAAAAAGGCTGCTTCCAGGATCTTGAGATCTCATGATGAAGATCACTGAAAAATGTCAGCTTTCTCCGAACGGGACGTGAATTAGGGCTGCTCAGGAAATGCTTGTCAAGCTTGTCAAAGCACATAATACAATTACTAAATCTTCTTAATTAAATAATTAATATATAATATCTTAATTATTAAAATGCATAATTAAAATATAAAAATTAACATAATTCAAATGAATAAATCCAATAAAAGTATATTCAGATAACACTGTTTTCAGCTTTTTAGTTAAAAAATAGCTAAATGTTTTCTAAAAAATGTAATATAAAAATGTCCATGATTTTCTGAATTTACATTGAGTTTTAAAATGTCATATTTATGATTGATATTTATTCAGATCATCATGACTGTGGGAACACTGTAGTTATGCCCATGATATAATTCATAATTATTTAATTTGTACGGATATAAAGCCTCCAATGTCATTAAAATAACGCTAACAAAAATAATTATAGTTTAGTATAGCTTTTTAGATCTGATTAGAGTGAACAGGATTTAATTAGGTTGTGCGGAAAGCATTTTGGTCAACGCCAGTTGTTTTAAATGTGCTATAGAAATAAATCATTACTGTATTGTATTTATCTTATATATAATAAAAATACAATAATAATAATAAAATGGAATAAAATAATAAAAATAAAATGCATTTTAAAATAAACATTCTACATCATTCAAACAGTCTCTTCCTGTCTAAGTGGCATTTCCTGACTAAAATAAGCTGCATGTGGCCTTTATACTGCAAGAAAACAAGGGAAACTGTCGTACCCTCATTGTCGTTTAACTTGTTGAGAGTGACGGCGGTGGAGTCTCCATTGATGACATCCAAGAAGAAATCAGCAGGGTTGTTATGAGGTTCACAGGTGTATCCTGAGACACACACACACGCATCAGTATCGGGATGTGAGGGTCTGTTCACGTGTGTGTGTGTGTTTTCATACCGATCTGCATGAAGTAGTCCAGGGCATCCTGAGCCGGCCCGTGATACACCAGCCTTCCTCCCACCAGCAGCGTGAGGCTGTCGAACAGCCGGTAGATAGAGTACCGCGGCTGATGGATGGACAGGATGATGGTGCGACCGCTGTTCGCCATTCTGAACAAACCACAGGTTAAACACACGGGACCGTTAAAACACAGAACGGCACAGTGCTGTAGGTAAATCTCACAACAATTTCAGTCATATTTCATCGCACAAGAGCAAAAGAATTATTAAATGTAATTTTATTTAATTTTAAAATCAAATTATTCATTTAGAAATAAAAATGATATGGAGATTAGTTATTATTAAATATGTAAAAAAAAAATATTAAAAAAATTATAAATAATACATAAGAGATTTGGCCCATTGTGATATCTTCATTATTTAACAAAATTATACAAACACACATTACATTTTAATTTTTAGCTATTATTAAATGTATAAATAAAATGCATATGAAATGTAAATACAAAAATTCTATTTTTTAGGATTTGCTCCCGTACTTTTTTTTTCATCATTTAACAAAATAATATATTATAAGTAATATATTATGAAATATACTACAATATTATTAATACTACATATTCTAACATATATATTATATAATATAGTATAATTAAATGTAAGTGAAAAATTTAATTTAGAATACAATATAACTTAAGGCTGTGCATATTTGTGGCAGAAATGTGGGATATTCATATAGAATTTTCTTATATTATTAAAACATGTATTAAATGTATTAAAGGAGTAATTGAATATAATTACAGTATTTTTGTGTTTAAGCTATAGTGTTTGTGCATGCTAAATAGACTACTGTTTTTCACACAAATACTTAGAAACCATATAGTTAGATTTTTACCGAGGTGCTTTATGTGTGGTTTTAACTGTGGTTATCATGATCTAAATGTATGCTACTATGGAAGAACAATGGTTAATGTTAATAAAAGTCAAACAACCAGAATAATTCAATTTCACCATATAAAAATGAGGTTGTTACAATTGTTACTGTTTTTGATAATGAACATAAATGTGCATCTGCATCCTAACCCAAGCCACTATCAAATGTGCATTTCTGAGAGACAAAAATACATAAAATTATTAATATTGCAGCCTGAAAAGCAAACCGTGCTGAAGATGCACGTCATCAAAGTCAGGAACACAAACCTGTTTCGTGATTTGAAATAATCTCACTCATTAGAACATGCAGAAACTAAGAAAAAATGACTGGAAAAGTGTAAAGAATTCAAAAGCGTGAAGTGTTTGTCATGTTCTGACCATAAAGAGTAGTTTAAAACCACTATTAACAGTCTGATTTCTACAACTTTCACTTAGGAGCAAAAATCTGCATTTAAACTTGAAAGAAATAAAGATTTGAAATTTATTATCGATATCGACTGATATGAAAAATTTTATCGTGATAATTTTTTGGCCCATATCGCCCAACCCTAGTTTTGGCCAAAACAATTTCTGAACA
>NW_015547656.1:147072-147309 GCF_001515605.1 Sinocyclocheilus anshuiensis
TAACCATAAATAAAGCAATAAGCCCCAAGAAGCCGTGGTTTACAGTGAATTTATAACATTGTTACTTTTATAATAACTGTTACTGTTATTTACTGTTATAAATTCACGGGCTTCACGGGGATTATTGCTTTTATAAGACGGTTATTCCATATACGTAGTAAAGTTTCACAAAATAAAACAGAGCAAATAAAGTGTAATGATATTAATAAAAACAGTATTCTTCCACCAAACAATGTA
>NW_015547656.1:147530-149430 GCF_001515605.1 Sinocyclocheilus anshuiensis
TCACTGTAAACCACGGCTTCATGGGGCTTATTGCTTTTATAAAACGGTTATTCCATATACGTAGTAAGGTTTCACAAAATAAAACAGAGCAAATAAAGTGTAATGATATTAATAAAAACAGTATTCTTCCGCCAAACAATGTAGCTCCTCAGAAACGGCTGTGGTTCCAACAAAGTGGTTGCCGAGCAACAGACAAACGTAAACAAAGGTGTATGTTACTTTGTAGAATAATTAACAACAGCTTCGAACACGGCTCAGCCAATCAGAATCAAGCACCGGAACTCTCCGTTTTATAAGAGTCGTTTAAAACCACAATTAATGTTCTGGTTTCAACAACTTTCACTTAGGAGCAAAAATCTGCCTTTAAACTTTAAAGAAATAAAGATTTGAAACTTATTGTGATAATTATCGATATCGACTGATTTTACCGTGATCATTTTTTTTTGGGGCCATATCGCCCAGCCCTACCTTTAAATAAATTCAAATGCACATATCTTTCTTGTGGTTCAGGTGTGGAATATGACAGGTTTCGTGGGGCGTCCCGTGTACAAACGCACCTCTTGAGCAGCATGAGGACAGAGTTGGCTGTACTGGCATCCAGGCCGGTGGTGGGTTCGTCCAGGAAAAGCACCGGCGGATCAATGATCAGCTCCATGCCGATGTTCGTCCTCTTCCTCTCTCCGCCTGAAATGCCACGAATCAGCTGCGTGCCCACCTGTAAAACCAGCCAATCAGAGCAGCCCTGAATTCAAGTCCCGCCCTCTGAACCCAATAATTAACTAAAATACTGACTGTCAAATTCATCATGATTCTCATGAGTAGATCACACAGATTTTTGTGTTAATTAGTCATTGTTTTCTGAATGTACTTTATACACACACACACAAAACATTATTAATAAACAGCACATTTATACACAAATATTATTATTATTTTAATATCATTGATATACTGTTATAGTTTTGTTGGTATTTTTGTTAATATTTTGAATAATTTAAATTTTCTATTTTGTTTTCATTTAAATTTTATTTAAAGTTTTTGTAATGTTGCGTTTTTGTGATTTTTATTATGTCTATTTAGTTTATTAATTTTCATTTCTTACTTTTAGTTCTAGTTATTTTATTACTTAAAGTTAAACTAAACAAACATGTGAAATGTTATATATGTGTGTGTGATTTTTATTGTATTTTCATTAATATACTACTATAGTTTTTGTTAATATTTTGAATTAAATGTAACTTTTTATATTTTTATTTATTTTAAGTTTTTGTAACGCTGTTGTGTGTTTTTATCATTTTTATTATTGTAGTTTTTTTAAATATGCATTTTTTTAGTCATTTTTATTTATTAGTTTAGTTATTTTAGTACTTCAAGTTAAACCAAATGAAAATGAGAAATCTTGCCTTGGTGTCACGGTGCACACACACGAGGAACGAGGCGACGCTGGAAAATACTTTACCAAGACTTTATTTACAGGAACCAAGGTAGACGAACTGCGACGCTGGTACCAAGACTTTATTTACAGGAACCAAGGTAGACGAACTCAGGAAGACATTTAACAGTGGTAACAGTGGAAGGGACTGGGAACACTTTAAATACACACAGGAGGAGGGGATGACGAGACACACCTGGGAGGAATGAACCATCATGGGGAACACCTGGGACAAATTAAACATGGGAAAGGAACACCTGGGGAGCAAGACACAGACAAAACATGGAACAGAGTCTGACACTTGGCAACTAGTTGACAAAATAAGTTTATTTTTATTTAATTTCAGCGCATTTCATTTATTCATTCATTCTTTAATTTTTTATTTAATTTTAATTTAGATTTTTTTTTCTTTTAATGTTTTTTCTAGCTGTACTTTTGGGGAGAAAACACTTAAAGTGGAAGTGTAGT
>NW_015547656.1:151725-160069 GCF_001515605.1 Sinocyclocheilus anshuiensis
CACACCTGGGATCCATGAACCATCATGGGGAACACCTGGGACAAATTAAACATGGGAAAGGAACACCTGGGGAGCAAGACACAGACAAAACATGGAACAGAGTCTGACACTTGGCAACTAGTTGACAAAATAAGTTTATTTTTATTTAATTTCAGCGCATTTCATTTATTCATTCATTCTTTAATTTTTTATTTAATTTTAATTTAGATTTTTTTTTCTTTTAATGTTTTTTCTAGCTGTACTTTTGGGGAGAAAACACTTAAAGTGGAAGTGAAGTCAGTCAAGTTTACATTATTTAGGAAAACGATTTAAACTTTAATAAAAAAAATAATATATATATATATATATATATATAAAAAACACAATGAATGTAACCATTTTAAAGAAAAAAAGGATGTTTTGCTGCCAATTTGCAATCGTGTTTGTTATATATTTTTTTATTAAAGTGGAAATCAGTTTACTAAATAATGTAAACTTGACTGACTGCTTCATTTCCAATTTAAAAAGTAAAAGAGACTACTGTTTATTGATTCATATGAATGCTAAGTTATATTTGTTTAGGGTATAATAATTATTAATCATGTAATTAGGCATCAACAGAAGTCTGTGTTGACTGCACATGTAGTCAGTCAGATGAACGTGTGTTACCCGTGAATCGGCCACTTTGCTCAACCCCAGCTCCTGAATCAGTCTCTCAACCTTCTCATCTTTTTCTCGCTGACGGATCGACCTCGGGAGCCGTAAAGCTGCTGAGAAACGAAGATTCTCGCGAACGGTCAGCGTCCCCATGACCACGTCATCCTGCAAAATTCATTAATTCAGCATGTTTCATGTGTTTAAGACATGACGGAGCACTTTCTGAACACACGCGTTTAGTAAACGACGTCTAGGAAGGAAGCGGAGCGTCTCGCCACATGCTGGTGTGATTTGAGATTAGATTAAAGGTGACATATCATGAAAATCGGACTTTTCCAGGTTTTAAGTGCTATAATCAGGTCTCCGGTGCATCTACCATCCAAGGAAACGTGAAAAAGATGAACCCAGTCACTTTGTTTTGGGAAGCCTTTTTCTGCAAGCGTCTGAGAAAACGAGCGCGTCTGATTTCGCTCTCTTGGTGACGTGGCAAAGGGATCTCATTATAATATTACCGCCCCTTAATCTGCATGTTTCCACCCACGGCGCCGTCATTTGATTTCGCAAGCGACAGCGGTGTAGCAGCTCTAATGCAATGGAGAAAGTTTGAGCAAAACACACTAACTGTTCTGTGTTTGGCTGCACAGACGAGCACAGAACACTGTTTAGAGTCCCAGCCTCAGAGGAGACAACAGAGCAGTGCATTTATTGATTTATTTACTGTATATTGCTGCTGCCACACAGATCTAAAATATACATGTGATTTATTTCCCAGCTGTTTACCTTCACAGACATAACCCACTGTTTTTGTAACTCATGTGTGTTTTTAACGTAAACTTGTGTCTGAATGAGAACTTAGTTTAGTGCTCACATGCTGTGACAGCTGCTTTCTGTGCGTGTGCACTCAGAAAATCGTATATCAGTTTAAACTAATATTGTTTAAAACATTATTTCAGCGCGATAAACATGATAATTAGAATTGAAACATGTTTTTTTAGCAGATACGAGCTGTAATGGCGCAGCTCTATTCTGGAAAAGGGGGCGGGGAACAGCAGCTCATTTGCATTTAAATTACATATTGTAAAAAGGGGTATAATATGTCACCTTTAAACAATCGCTGGAGGAATTCAGACTCCTGAAGAAAACACAAGCCGAACGGACTGTATTAAACTCTATTTATGGAAAGAAAACAAACTAAACTGCTGAATAGTCCAGGGCATCCTGAGCCGTTTCAGTCCAGCTCTTCTAATCTTACTCATGATACGTATTCTACAGAATAACCAGTTCAGCTTCTTGTTTTAACTGCTGAAGTCTGTTTTTAGAGTCAAACGTGACGTCTAATGTGTAAGTTCAGTGTTTGAGCTCTGGACGTGAGTGATTCCTCACATCATGTGTCATTGAGGAGAATGTGCTGCTACTGCACTAAGTGATCAGAAGAAAGGAAATGTGGTAAATGAGTGTTTGTGTGGTTTATACCTGCACTACGTATCCAGACAGACATTTGAAGTTTGGAGGTTGTGGAGCTCCGTCGATAAGAACCTCTCCAGAGAGACCAGCAGGATCCTTACGAGCAGCTAGAACGTCCAGAAACCTTCAGTAAAACACAAACATCTTTATACAAAACACATCAACTAAAATAAATTTTAAGATAGATTTAATTATATTTAGTATTTTAAAATATACATTATTTTAATATAATTTAAATTTTATTTTATTGTATAAATTTATAATTTTATATTTTAAATGTATAAAAAAATTGATTAAAATAATATATATAGTTTAACAATATTTTTACTTAATTTTACTTTATTATTGGTGACTTAACCATGGAGGGGGACCCGCAGTGTATGTAGATAGAAATGGCTTATTTTAAGGTAATTAAAACATAACGGTGAATTTTGTAAGGTATTTATACACCACTGAAAACATAGTTTTGTATGTTACATTGCATTTCTGTAAACAGATTCTCAAAATTGTTACACATTTGCACCTTTAAGCAATAACTCTTTGCCAGACAGACATACAGAGAGAGACAGACAGACAGACAGCGAGACAGACAGACTGATAACAGACAGACGGATGACAGAGATAGACACAGAGACAGATGGACAGACATACAGACAGAAACAGAGAGACAGACAGACGGACATACATACAGACAGAGACAAACGGATGGACAGACAGAGACAGACGGACAGACAGACAGAGATAGACAGACAGACAGAGAGAGAGACAGACAGACAGACAGACAAAGATAGATATACAGACAGAGACAGACAGAGAGTCAGACAGACAGACATACAGACAGAGAGACAGACAGATGGATGACAAACAGAGATAGACAGACAGACGGACATACATACAGACAGAGACAAACGGATGGACAGACAGAGACAGACGGACAGACAGACAGAGATAGACAGACAGACAGAGAGAGAGACAGACAGACAGACAGACAAAGATAGATATACAGACAGAGACAGACAGAGAGTCAGACAGACAGACATACAGACAGAGAGACAGACAGATGGATGACAAACAGAGATAGACAGACAGACAGATAACAGACAGACGTATGACAGAGATAGACAGAGAGACAGACGGACAGACAGACAGACAGCCGACAGAGATAGACATACAGACAGAGACATATGGGCGGACAGAGAGAGACAGAGAGACAGACAGACATACAGACAGAGACAGACGGACGGATGGACGACAGACAGAGATAGACAGACAGACATACAGAGAGAGACAGACAGACAGATAACAGACAGATGGATGACAGAGATAGACAGAGAGACAGACGGACAGACAGAGATAGACAGAGAGACAGACAGACAGCTGACAGAGATAGACATACAGACAGAGACATATGGGCGGACAGAGACAGACAGACAGACAGACATACAGACAGAGACAGACGGATGGATGGATGGGAAGACAGAGAGACAGACAGATGGACAACAGACAGAGATAGACATACAGAAAGAGATAGACAGACAGACAGATAACAGACAGACGGATGACAGAGATAGACAGAGAGACAGATGGACAGACATACAGACAGAAACAGACAGACAGACGGACATACATACAGACAGAGACAGACAGATGGACGGATGGACAGACAGAGACAGACGGACAGACAGAGATAGACGGAGAGACAGACAGACAGAGACTGACAGAGAGACAGAGATAGACATACAGACAGAGACAGACGGACAGACAGAGATAGACGGAGAGACAGACAGACAGAGACTGACAGAGAGACAGAGATAGACATACAGACAGAGACATATGGGCGGACAGAGTCAGACAGACAGACATACAGACAGAGACAGACGGATGGATGGACAGACAGATGGACAGACAGAGATAGATAGACATACAGACAGACAGAGACAGATATAAAGATAGGTACACAGACAGACAGAGACAGACGGACAGACAGACAGCTCTTACGATGATTTCCCGCTCCCGGTGGCTCCTAATATGGCATTCAGTCCTGGCCTCATGATACCACTAGAGAAAATAGCACAGAATTACTTCATAATTATCATTACCACTTTTTCTTTATCATCATATAATCACATAAAGCAAGATAAAACCAAACACACATGGGATGCTGATTGGATGAGCCTCATTTGAAGCTTTGGAAGACAATTATATTAAAAGTTGTTTGCTTGACTACAGTGAAAAAGAACAACAACAACAAATGCCATCTGACCATATCAAGTGCTCACATGTCACATTTACCTACTAGACTAATGTAAGATGACATAATTCATATTCATGAGATGTTGCTGATTTTTCGGGTGAGGAATCCCCTGATGCGGCCGATCACTGGAGCTCATGTGTCTGATTGACAGATAAAATCATTTAATGAGTTCAGATCAGGAAATAAACAGCTGCAGTCACGCACACTTACACAAGCAGCTGAGTGCACACAGACACACACGGGTTAATGATCAAACCTACCCGACAACTATCCGACTTGCTAACTATGTCTCTAACACTGTGTAAGGGTCACGTACTATGCTTGATCTAAAATGACTTTAAACAACATTTTAAAAATGTTGTTTATTTTATTAGGTAATTGTATATTACATTTGAATATGTATTATATTGATAAATATTTAATATTTTAATAAATATTACATATTTATTAATAAATATGTATTCATATTTAAATATTATATTATTTCATTATGATCACAGTAATGGCCTTACAAAATACAAGATTTAAATAATATGTACATTTTAATAAGAATATTTGCAAAATAATGCAAAAAAGGTCATTCTCATTAGGGTTATTATAGTTCATGAAAACTAAAACCATTTAAAAAAAGTAAATAATATGAACTAACTAAAATAAACTAAAAAATAAAAAAAATAAAACTAAAACCTATTTTATTTCAGCTAGATGGCAAGGCAAAATTTCTCATTTTCATTTACTGTAGTTTAACGTAATAACACTAATGCACTTATGCACTAAAATAACTAAAACTGAAATAAAAAATTAATAAAAAACGTACACAGACATTAAAAAACAAAAATGAATAAAAATGACAAAAACACAACAAAATGACTAAAACTTTAACTAAAATTAAAACGAAAACAGAATGAACAGAAAACATCAAAATAAAAACGAATTCAAAATATTAATAAAAACTATATACAATGATACTAAAATAACATTACCAGGGAAAATATTAATTTATTTTAAATAACTAAAATGAATTTAAATGATTTCATTAAGTACATTTCTAAAAGTACAATTAATAAAGTACCAATTTAAAAGTATCTGATTATAGTATTTACCGTCTAAAAAAATCAAAACAAAAAATAAAGATATTAAAAAGTAGAATGTTTTAAAAAATCCATAAATAATAAAAATACAAATATTCATATTTACATTTTTATGAATACAAATAAAAGTATTGCATTCTGACAGGATACTGTATAAATTTTATACAATTTTCAAGACTGTATTATGGTAATGAGAACAGGATTTCTTTTGCATTTGAGGGATAAATGTGTTTAATCAAGAAAATAAAAAATGCAAAAAAGAAATGAATTAACTAATCTTTATGCAACATACCATTTCTTAATATTTTGATCTTGGAGTGAAAAACGACTCAGGTGTCAGATGTTTCGAGTGAAAAATACTGATAGGTGTAAAATTGGCAGATTATTGTCCTGTCACATGATCCAAATTCTGTAATCCGGTCTGTTAAAGACGGACAGCAAAACGAGACTCTTATCTGAGAGCAGGGCAAAAGTCAAGGTTTGATGGCGCTCATCCATCCACAACCTTTAAATCAAGCACTAAAATAAAGTCACTGCACTGCAACCCTCAGATGTCTCATTTATGCATGTGTTTTCCATCTCATGCCTTGTGAAACTATTGTTCAGCAGCGGCTTTCATGTCGGACAATGACCTGAACGCAGCGGGTGTGAATACGTAACAAAATCAGGTTATGAAAGCGTAAACATGCACGTGTTTGTGTGCTTGTATAACAATGCATTAGCACGCATGTGTTGCCAAGTCTACTGAAGCACGTACAAACGTATGTTTTTTCAGTGCATATTTAGTTTCTTTGGAGGCAGGGCGCAGGAGTTTGTTGAAACATCTCCATACTTCCTTCCATCAATTCACAGAAGTCCTCCCTGGTGGTTTCTACAATCACACAGTGCCTTTAAACACACATTACCCCGCATCACGTCCACACTTATGTTCCCAGACCAACAACCTCGGAATTATCTTCTCTATTTCTTTCTTTACAGCAAATAATAACCATGACTTTCATGCAAGGGCCAAATGTGACAGTTCCTCTCGAAAACTAAAAAACAAGTCTGAGCATGAGATCTGATGCAGTGCTGCTGGTCACCGGGCGAACACAAAAATAAACCACAACTACATTAATAATTATAGTCAAAAAGCCAAATGCAGGA
Organism: Sinocyclocheilus anshuiensis; assembly: GCF_001515605.1. Lineage (NCBI taxonomy): Eukaryota > Metazoa > Chordata > Actinopteri > Cypriniformes > Cyprinidae > Sinocyclocheilus > Sinocyclocheilus anshuiensis. Next base: position 158,317 of record NW_015547656.1, read on the forward strand.
AACATCTGTCAGACAAACCTGCAAAAGTCCTTTATTGAAAAAAACAAACATTTGTATCACTATAAAAACATACATACAAAAACAAGATATTTTAGTATTATAGGGATATTAGAATTTTCATTAATATTTATAATGCTTTCTAAGTAATAATATATAATATTTCTGTATAACATTTTTGTGTTCATTTAAATTTTAGTTCAAGTTTTAGGAATTGTTACGTGTGTTTTTGTCATTTTATAAGTCTTTATGCAATGAGTTTTATATGGTTTAAGGTTTTGTTTTCTTTAACTATAATAACCCAGAAAAGTACAGAAAATATGATAAAAACCATGTACCACTGAAACTCCACAGTACTTTTATATACCATGTTTGATTTTCCTTAAAAAAAAAAATAATGTTGCGGTATTTTCCTCAAGGTATTTTAATGTCACTGTAAGGTATTTCAAAAAATACTATTGCCATAATATTGTATCATATGGTAACTCACTGCTGCTTTAATATATATATCAGAGTGCTGCAATTCATGAAGCATGGTATTTATGTGCTACTCCAAGGTGCTTACCATGGTATTTTTTGAAAAGCCTTACTATTTAAAAAGCATGAGACATGAATGTTGTGATCAGATTTAACAGCACAACACCAGAAGAGTGAAAGACTGACTTGAGCTGGATGAGGATGTTCTTCTGCGTGAGCTTCCTCTTGCACAGGAAGCCGCTTTTTTTTTTTTAAATATGTCTATATAGTTTTTATTAATAATTATAATATAAAAATAAATATTTTTGAATAATACTTAATTTTATTAATATTTTAAATTACTCTATTTTTTTTATATTTTCTGTTTGGTTTTTTTTGTTCATTTTAATTTTAGTTAGTTTTAGTCACTTTGTTGTGCTTTTTGTGCTTTTTATTCTTTTTTTTAATATGTCTATATAGTTTTTATTAAGTTTTAGTTTTTATTTATTTTAGTACTTAAATAAAAAATGAGAAATGTTGCCTTGGCAACTAGCTGAAATAAAATAAGTTTAATAAGGTAAAAATACGTTTTTTTATATTTTATTTTATTTCAAACAATGAAAATTAATTTTTATGTTTTTTATGATTTTTGTCAAATAATCATATTAATATTCATTCAGCTTCAGTGTACCTTGTCATTATGGTTAATTTCCTCCATAGCAAGCACATATTGCTCTTTTAGGTTGTAGTTTTAAGAAAAAATTTAATTAGACCTTAAAATGTAATAGTGATAAATGAGAATATGCAAATTGTCTGAAATTCTGATGAAAAACATTGAAAAATTGAGTCCACTGGGACCAATTCTCACTATTAACTAACTATTAACTACAACTTTTGCCTCAATAAACTCATAATTACTGTTTATTAATAGTTAGTAAGATAGTTCAGTTTAAGCATTGGGTAGAATTAAGGGATGTAGAATATGGTCATGCTGAATAAGCCATTAATATGTGGTTTATAAGTATTAATGAATAGCCAGTATGCTAATATGCATGCTAATAAGCAACTAGTTAATAGTGAGAATTGGTCCCCAAACTAAAGTGTTACCAAAAACACAATGATTTAGTGTAAAAATGATTTTGTTTTACACACTACACAGTTTCTAGTCTTTTAAATAATGACTACATTTCTGTATTATAACAATTATATCAGTTGTTAGCTGGACACAAATGTCACTGTTACCTGGAAATGATATTCTTGCATTTATTGCAGTAAATTTTTTTTTTTTTTTTTTTACTTT
>NW_015547656.1:160526-170914 GCF_001515605.1 Sinocyclocheilus anshuiensis
ATATATAAATATATATATTATATTTTACTTTTCAGTTAAAGTTTATTTTATGCAATGAGTTTTATATGGTTTAAGGTTTTGTTTTATTTAACTATGATAACCCAGAAAAGTACAGAAAATATGATAAAAACCATGTACCACTGAAACTCCACAGTACTTTTATATACCATGTTTGATTTTCCTTAAAAAAAAAAATAATGTTGCGGTATTTTCCTCAAGGTATTTTAATGTCACTGTAAGGTATTTCAAAAAATACTATTGCCATAATATTGTATCATATGGTAACTCACTGCTGCTTTAATATATATATCAGAGTGCTGCAATTCATGAAGCATGGTATTTATGTGCTACTCCAAGGTGCTTACCATGGTATTTTTTGAAAAGCCTTACTATTTAAAAAGCATGAGACATGAATGTTGTGATCAGATTTAACAGCACAACACCAGAAGAGTGAAAGACTGACTTGAGCTGGATGAGGATGTTCTTCTGCGTGAGCTTCCTCTTGCACAGGAAGCCGCTCTTCATCTTCACGCTGTAGCTGATGCTGTGGAAGCTCACGGTCGCTCCTCGTCTGGCCGATGAGGAGCTCGTCCTGGTGGACACATTGTTGTCCAGATCTCCGACTCTGCTCATCTGAACGGCTGTGTCTGCCATCACAACACCTGAGGAGCTCTGAGGAACAGCAAACCTCATCAGCTGGCAGAAGACAGGAACTAAAATCAGGGCTGAGCTCATAAACCAAGTTTCAGTCTGTTTGCAGAATCACAATGTACCTGAACTATCCGCTTACATCATTTTTATACAAGGAAAACTGTGTTGAAATATGTGACCCTGGAGCACAAAACCGGTATATTTGTAGCAATAGCCAAAAAGACACTGTATCCATTTTTCTTTGATGCCAAAAATCATTAGGATGTTAAGTAAAGATCATGCTCCATGAAGATATTTAGTAAATCTCCTACCGTAAATATATCAAAACTTAATTTTTGATTAGTAATATGCATTGCTAAGAACTTCATTTGAACAACTTTAAAAATGATTTTCTCAATATTTAGATTTTTTGGCACCCTCAGATTCCAGATTTTCAAATATTGTCCGATCCTAACAAACCATACATCAATGAAAAGCTTATTTATTCAGCTTTCAGGTGATGCATAAATCTCAATTTTGAGAAATGGACCCTTATGACTGGTTTTGTGCTCCAGGGTCACATATACACGGTATAACTCCAGCCTTCAATATCTCGGGATAAATAAACGAATAAAACAGAACAAATACAATATTGACTGAAACAATCGATCTTGTTTTTATCAGATCATCGGGTGAATATCGATTAATCGACGATTATTGCAGGCGTGATTCAGAGAAGCTATTTACACTCACCTGAAGCAGAGCCGCAGCGCGCGATTATCTGAGGAGCGAGTGTGTGTGTGTGTGTGTGTGTGAGAGAGAGAGAGAGAGAGTATTTATGTGAATGAGGTTTCATAAAAACACGAGGCGTGTCACACGTGTTACGAATACCGGAGACTTTATGAAGCCAATGCATCAGCGTTTAGACATCAAATCAAATTGGTACCACCAGCTTTTGGGAGCTGATATGACTTTGTTTTATTCATGTCTCTTCATGAGAAATATATAACAACATTTTAGAATTTCAACTAGAATTTCATGACGAATACTGCGGATTTTTATTATCAATTCCGTCGTCTTAAAATACCACTAAAATAGTTAAGTCATCATTTGGGTTTATTAACAAAAAATGACAAATACCTGATTCATAACAATATTGTCCCTAAAGTGTTCTCAGCTTAAAGCTGTACCTTTAGACAGGAAACTCTTCAGACACACTGCAGAGGGAACTTGATTTGGGAGCTAAACTGATACATTCAGGACAATGTATATATTCAAATAATAGCTTTATAGCATAAAGGACAAATGCAAAAGGGCCACTCAGTTTCAACTATCCTGCCAAACTAAAAGGATAATTTAAAATTAAATGAAAAAGTTGAAGTAGTGAAAACTTCAAAGAAATGGTGGCCAAGTTATGCATACATTTTCGCTTAAACAATTACATTCGTCTCGCTGTTGAGAAAAACTTCACATCCTTCAGTTATAGTATAGTGTACTTCTGCTTTATATAGTCTACACAAGCACATCTGCTGGGTCAGCCATCAGACAAGGACTTCATGGGGAAATTAAAACATTTATTACTCCTTAACATTATTGGAGTTATTAATATTGATCTTAAAACATTAAAATAATTCCAGTGATGTTGATCAGAGAAATGACATGAACCATGCCTTCTCCATTCAATAAAATTAAAAAACAAAAAGCATTAAATTATGAAACAGCCCGTCCTACTGTTTTATTGTCCCTCAACAAGTTACACAAGTTTCTGTTTGACAACTGCACGGTCCCTGGATTCTGTCCACATATATAAACCTTACCTAACACTCACTCACTAGAGGTGAATACTGAGGACATAGAAAACAGTAACAGTTTAAGATGTCAAATGTCCGTCTCACTTTTCGTCTGTATGCAAATACACAGTAATGGCAGTCAAAGGAAAAGAGACATGATGGTACAGTGTCTCTCCGGCACACTCAGACTATTTGAATTCATTTTACTAGCTGGTTAGTCTGGTATTATTTTGCTAAACACAAAGCAACAGCATCCTGGTAAGCAACCGTGTGTCTCTCTGCGTTTAGGTTTAACGTTAGAGCAAGCTTCAGTTCTGTCTCTCTTTATCTGTACACACACACACACTGAGAAATTTGCATAGCACAATGCCCCTCCCTCCTGGGGGCTATATTGAGCAAAATAAAGTGAGGACCACGATTTTGTCCTCACTTTACCAAGAGGTCCTCACTTAAAAGGTGTTTTGTCACATTTTGGTCCTCACTAATATAGCAATACAAACACACACACACACACACACACACACACACACACACACACACACACACACATAAAGAGAGTCCCGCCCACAAACACGCTCGAGGAAAAGAAAGAAGCGAAACTAAACTGTTTGTGGAGTCCCTTTAACACCGAGCTGCTTGTTCTCCATGCAAATGGCAGATGAGCAGGACTCATGCGTGTGCTCGGTTTGCCTCCAGGACCTGCAGGAAAACAGCTGCCCTCAGTGTAAACAGGATTCCTCATGTGGGACAGATCTGGAAGAAAACGAGGCTCCAGCTGCAGATCCAGACGAATCCAATGCTCACCAACCACAAAGGACATTGTCTGGGCTGCTACAGAACGAGCAGAGGAGCAAGTAATTGTGGGTCAGGGTTGGTTTGAGTCCAATGAAGTACCTGTTTTTAATATGCAATGCATAAACAAGCCATTTTTTACTGGTTCGATGAATATGCATGAGAATAGAGTTACAGTTTGGTTTACAAATGGTATTTTGATGAGGGATTGTTGGTATGGACTTGGTTCCACAACTACAGAGTAGATGTTGCTCAAATGTGAGCACAAAAGCAGTCTTAAGTCGCTGGGGTATATTTGTAGCAATAGCCAAAAATACATTGTATGGGTCAAAATTATAGATTTATCTTTTATGCCAAATTAGGATATTAAGTAAAGATCATGTTCCATGAAGATATTTACTACATTTCCTACCATAAATATATCAAAACGTAGTTTTTGATTAGTATTATGCATTGCTAAGAACTTAATTTGAACAACTTTAAAGATGATTTTCTCAGTATTTTGAGTTTTTTGCACCCTGATTCCAGATTTTCAAATAGTTGTATCTCGGCCAAATATTGTCCGATCCTAACAAACCATACATCAATGGAAAGCTTATTTATTCAGCTTTCAGATGATGCATAAATCTCAATTTTGAGAAATTGACCCTTATGACTGGTTTTGTGCTCCAGGGTCACAAATAAGACTTTGTAAACTCTTCAGAACAAAGACATAATGATTAAAAGGCAATGATAATAAGAGAGACATACCTAATTCAAGTTGCCACAACAGTCACCAGACACTACAGGTTATGACACACAGCTAGTGCCTGTGATAGTTCTCAGTCACAACAGCGATGCTAAAAGTAAAAGATTGAGGTCTTGAGTGACGATGTCCAATGATAACCAGAGGCAGCTGGAAAATCCAAGAAGACGGTTACGGATCGAGAGACTGAGATGGAGGAAATCCAAAAGGCATCATGTGGCCTCAGGGTGAGATTAAAAAGTTAAATAATTTTCCAAACACTTTCTCCTATCCCAGATTAATAGACATGAGCTATAATTAAGCCATTGGTGGACTTCCCAAAGTGACTTGAACCATGAACAATAGAAGATGGGAGAGGGGCAGTTCCTTCTGGTGCCTTTAGTGGTGCAGAAAAGTTACACACTTCCACCAAACAAGAACGAGAACAAGAGCAAAAAAGTGTTTGTCACTGTTTGGTGAACAAATTTGTTGTTGCCGTCAAACCAGTTTTATTCCAAAGTATGGCACCCTTTTGTCTCACCAATGTTCAACCTAAACTACACCTTTGTGTTCAGAATTTCCATACATCCAAAAGCAACAAGTACAGACGGTTTCACTGCTGGACTGGAAAAAACCTTGCAGAGCAACCAGTCACTGCAAGAACTGGTGGATTCCAGCATCTTTAGCTATCTTAATGTACACTTGGTAAGTGGGCTGAGGTTGAAAGTAGGATATAACTAGTTCCATATGGGACCTGTGCCTACCTGTAAAGAATCCCCCGGAGACGCTAAAGGAATATGATAGAAAAAAAACTATGATATCGAAAAATTGTATTTCAACGCTTGTGCATTCTCTCACAAACATTTTGCATCCCCACCCCAAAGAAACTCTGCGTTCCCTCACAAAACCATATGCCAAGTTTCTCAAAGAAATGCAAAACTTTTGTGAGTGAGCTCAAAATTTCTTAAGGGAACACAAAACTTTTGCGTGAACAATTTCTCAGGGGAATGGAAAAGCACTGAAATACAATTTTTCCCTCATCTCATTTTTTTTTGCTTCATGCTTTAGGGAGTCTGTTTGTAAGGTACTACACTCGGGTTCTCTATTTACATTGGTTTTATACTTCATTTACCGCATTTAAGGCAAAAACGCTTTATCGTCACATTCAAGACTTTTTCAGATGTTTAGATCCATGTTGACTTTTGATGGTAAATTGAAGGTAGGAGACATGCTTTAATACTTACAGTGCTGTTCCAAGTCTATATGACTTTCTTTTTTCCACACAACAGAACAATAGGATATTTTGATGAACCCATTTTGATGAACTTGAATTTCACACAAGTACATTTTCAGACTTGCACAGGTTTGAGGTCATCGAAACCAAACACCGTTGATTCTCGTAGCGGTCTCGTCAATAAACACAAACCAAGTTTGAATATGCAGAAGCAGAAATGCAATACGACTTCTCTTCATATGGCTTGGAATATAACGTCATATGGACACTTGTATACTTTTGTGATGTTGTTTTGTCCTCGACAACCCCTATGCTCAATAAAGACTTCAACAGACAAATGTTATCTCAAGGTGCTTTTAATGGTCAGCTAATGAACTCAAAAGAAACATGATCATGCAGCATCTAAAAAAAACAACAACAAAAAAAAAAAACTCAAGAAGAATGAGTGGAGAATTAACGAGTGTAACACACCCAGGACTTATTACAGCTCACAAACTACTTTTTTTGAACCAACCAAAGCTTGAATTATGGGAAAAGGTCTCTACTTTGACACGGTTGCCAGATATTTAATCACAGACGATGTTTCGCTCAAAGCTCTGGAGAGAATATTAGCAACTGACTATCTGGCAGCCATCCAGTCATTTCCGCATCAGGTTACGAACACTGGTTATTAACTGGCTGTTTCCAAAAGAAACCTGCATTGTTTGACAAACTACAACTCAATGAGTTTGTGAACTCAAGCCTATTAACTTATCTAGAGTCTTTTCCTATTCACGACCTTATTAGTCCAGAGTAGGGGAACCAAAGCAGGTGATTTTAACATCAAACCTAAAGTAATGGCTCAGTAAAGTCAGAATTGAGTTAGAGACGGAGGCGTTATGTGCCTGGGTGAAATACTCAAAACAAAAAACCCACACTATGCTGAACTGGCAACTTAAAGCACTCAATTTCCAATTAAAGAGCATCAGAAAATCCTGCGGACAGTCGAGTTATTTACACATAGCTCTCAGATGAAGGTTTGCAATGCCGAATTTCACTTTATTTGAAGCGTTTTTGATTTTAGGGAAAGCAAGTTGCGTCGAAGAGCATCTCGAACCAATTTCCCGATTAAAGTGCACATGGATGAGAGATGAGAGAGGGGTAAAGAGAGATGAACACAGAGAAAAGAGCATCACTCTCCGGATCGACAGCAAGCCCTGAAGCCACACTGCAGATTCTGACACCCGCTGGCCTCGTCAGCATGAGGACCTGCAGGACCACAGAAACTCAAGTTAAGAAAACCCTAAATACATAGACAACGCTCTCAATTCATGCGCTGGCGCGAACAGTTTGAGTAAATGAATCCACAGAGAACATTCACTAAACTGAGAAAAATAAACGGCACATCTAGAGCTGCATTCAAGAGCACAGAAAACATGCTAAATGTGGATAATAAAATGCAACTAGTCTATTAAGTCAGATAAAGACAGAATTCATAATAGGGCTGCACGATAAATCGAAATGGAATCGAGATCGCGATTCGACAGAAGGTGCGATTGTCATGCGTATCTTACAGAACCGGCATTACTAACAAGATGCGCACGACAATCGCATTCGATTAATCGTGCAGCCCTAGTTCATAATAACACACCCTTTACTCACCAAGATGCCGTCATACTTGGGTTTGGACTTCATATGTGGAATTGTGTGCATTACAGTCATTTACATTTAAATATATATATATATATATATACACACACACAATTAAATTATATATATATAATTTTAACTAGAATGAAATGAAAATGGAAAACAAAAAATGGATAATATTAAAAAACGCCAACAGTATCTCAATGATACTAAAATAGCAAAGTATTTTCTCTTTTTTTAGTGTTACATTTAAAAAAAAAAATATTTGATTTGAACTTTTTGTTATTTATAATAAATACAAAATGTCAAATTGACATTATATTTATTTAAAAAATATTACAAATAAATATTTTTTTTATTAAAAAATAATTTATTTTTAATATTTATTTTATAAATAAACCATCACAATAAATCATTATTTATTATCATTTGCTTTTCATCCATTTAGAAACACAGTTTGGAGAAACGTTGTGTTAATTTCGTCAGCCATTTTTAATTTAGTGTTTGTCTTAGTCTTTTTAGTTATTAACATATTTAGTCAAACTTGTCCTGTTTTTGTTTAGTCAAGTTTTAGTCAATGGAAAACTGTGTCACATTTTCGTCATGCTTTATAATAGTTAAACTGATTTAAAAAAATTGCTCAATTATAAAATCGAAAAGATTGCGGTCATTTGAGAAAATTATTTTTACATTTCAGGTATATTGCACTTTCACCAATAAGCACAAATCAATAGAACGTGGACTATTTTACCTCATCTAGTGTACGGATTTTATTATAGGCTATTTAATATATGAATTAATATCAACGACTTAGATATGCACTCTCTCTGTCTACATTATGAAAACGTTAAAACGTTACATTTTAACAGTAAAATTCCTAACAGTAATTCCAAATTGCAATAATGTTTCTCAATTAAAACAACAGCGGTTGAGTAAGTGCATTTATTCAGCGAACACGATCGCAAACGAAACAGTGGAGATCAGATCGAGCTCATTTAAGCTGAACATCTCACATGGCGATCGCTGAACTTCAGTTTACTCGTTTGTCGGATCATCGTCGGCGCTTCTGTGATGAAGAGCAAGAGCATGGTTGCCAGATTGCAAAAAATACGCAAAACACCAGGCAGAAAATGTATCCTTTTAACAGTGAAGCTCTGATTTGCAGATTTGAACTCTTGATATCTGGCAACTGCACATATGAAAGCTCGTATAATATTTTGTCTCCTTTTTTTCGACGAAAATTAAAAGAGGTTTTGGTAAAGTTTTATTTTTTATAATACATTTTAGTTTTTTTTCGTCAATGATATTGCATTTTGATATGTGACCCTGCAGCACAAAACCAGTCTTAAGTGTCAATTTTTGGAAATTGAGATTTATGCATCCTCTGAAAGCTGAATAAATAATCTTTCTATTGATGTATGGTTTGTTAGGATAGGACAATATTTGGCCGAGATACAACTATTTGAAAATCTGGAATCTGAGGGTGCAAAAAAATCTAAATATTGAGAAAATCATCTTTAAAGTTGTCCAAATGAAGTTCTTAGCAATGCATATTACTAATCAAAAATTAAGTTTTGATATATTTACAGTAGGAAATTTACATAATATCCTAATGATTTTTGGCATAAAAGAAAAATCTGTAATTTTGACCCATACAATGTATTGTTGGCTATTGCTACAAATATACCCCAGCGACTTAAGACTGCTTTTGTGCTCCAGGGTCACATATGTATAAGACAAGTTTGTACCAGATGTAGTTGTAGTTCATGCATTTTTTTCTGCAAAGATATTTAACAAGTGATTCGTTTGAACAACTTCATGTGTGCTGCACTTGGAATAGAATTTTCATTAACTAGAGGGATAATAAAGAAAAAAAATTTACTTGAATCATGTTGTAGTTACACTTTCAAGTTGACTAGTTAAAAATAGTAAAAAAAAAAAATTGAGAATCGGTCAAACGTTCTGAAAAAAATCGAGATTTACATTTTTTGCCAAATCGCCCAGCCCTAAGTCACAGTCATCGTTTATTGACCTTACTGTCGTCTCGTCTTAGCCATGGGAAAAATTCATTTTTCGTTAACGAAATGAATACTAGTTCGTGAGCAAGTTATGAAAGTTGTACGTTTTTGTTTCATAAATAATTGAAAGACATTCGTTATTCATGTAGATTGTATGGCTGGACTCTTGTATGCACGATGGTGTTCTGTCTATGTGTTACCGTTAATGTTATCGCAGTAGTAAAAGTGCTCGATGTTGAGGGAGGGGCAAACGGACACCAGCTCCTGAAGCCCCGCCCCCGTGATGAGCAGACAGCCGGAGAGATTGAGATGCAGCAGCAGAGGGAGTCCTCCTCGCTGAGACAGACACCTGCCACAAACACACAGAAGAGTAGCATCATGACTTTACTTTACATCTTTACTAATGTTTTATGTATACTGCTTGTAATACAATTCACTGTTAATTGTTTCATAACCAGCTTTGTTACTGTTACCTAAAACAATTTAAAAAATGTTTTCATTAATTAAAATAAACTTAAAATAAAAAAATAAATGTGAGAATTTTTTTTTGTAAAAATGTTGAAAAAATGTAACTTTTTTTTTTAAAAATTAGACAATCAGAAATCTGAAATAAGTTCAAGCTGAAGTACTAAAATTATTCAAACTACAACTGAAATAAAAAAATAACTATTTGAAGAAAAACTAATAAAATTGCTAAAACAAATTGTTTAATAACCAATGTTGCTATTGTTTGCTAAAACTAAAACAATTAAAAAAAATGCATTACTTAAAATAAACTTAAAATAAAATAAAAAAATAAATGTGAGATAAAAAAAAAAACTTAAAAAAAAAAAAAATTTGGAAAGAAATGTGAAACTTTTTTTTTAGACAAATCAGAAATCTGAAATGAAGTCCTAAAAAAAAAAAAAACTAAACTAAACTAAAACTCCTAAAATTAACTAAAACTAAAGCTGAAATAAAAATAAATTAAAGATAAATATAACTATTTGAAGAAAAACAAATAAAATTGCTAAAACAAATTGTTTAATAACCAATGTTGCTATTGTTTGCTAAAACTATTCAAATTTGTTTTCATTAATTGAAATAAAGCTGAAATAAAATCAAATATAAATATTACGTAAACAACTTAAACTTAAAAAAAAACAAAAAAACCTAAGACTATTCAAAAATAATTTCTGTAAATTGAAATAAAGCTGAAATAAAATATTCGACAAATAAAATAATCATAATAGAAATATTGCCTTGACAACTATCTGGAATATATTTAAAAACTAAAATGAATATTTAAAGAAAAACTAATAAAATGACAAAAGCACACAACCAAATTGCTTCAAATATAAACAGAATAAAAAAAATAATATATAACATAAAATATTAAAATTAAGGTAAAATAATAATTATGTTAAGAAATATATCAACATTAAAAATACAAAAAAATATTTCTCTCTCTCTCTCTATTATATATATATACACACACACACACACACACACACATATACAGTGGGTACGGAAAGTATTCAGACCCCCTTAAATTTTTCACTCTTTGTTATATTGCAGCCATTTGCTAAAAT
>NW_015547656.1:171075-174356 GCF_001515605.1 Sinocyclocheilus anshuiensis
ATATACACACACACACACACACACACACACACATATATAAAATACTGTTACTTCCCTGAGAACTTGAAAGCTAAATGTCTTGACTTAATAAAAATTTAATTTAACTTTTGAAATAAGGGAACGTATTTAATAGCATATTTGCTTTTACTGACGGATCTCATTTGTTTAAAGCATCATGAAAGTTCTCAGGTATTTCCACAAACTACTATTTAAACTGTGGCTTTATGACAACAACCCGCTTACGACTGTGTTTATTTCGTACCTCAGGCCGAGATCCGTGATCTGATAGCATCCGGACAGGCTGAGGAACCTGAGTGCCCGATAGGCTCCTGATTGGTCAGTCCTGTTGTGATGCTCGGGGCAAGATTCACCCTCAAACGAGCATTTAGTCCGATACTCAACACTGCCCCCTGTGGCCTGGAGGTCACAGCGCGCATCTCTCACCGTCCAGAGCGCCACGTCGGAGGTACAGCAGGTGGAGTGACCACAGAGGGCGTCGCCCATAGAGCCGTACTGCCAGTAGGAGGAGCTAATACCAGTCCTGAAGCTCCGCCTCCTCCTACAGCAGCACGAGCTGCCACCACGCCCATTTTCCTGCACAGACACGCCCCCTCGTTTGCTCCAGTCGGCCACATCCTCGATGTCGGCAAATTTGGACGGGTCGAGAACCCACACGTGGGCAGGGCCACAGCCGGAGCCACGCCCACCAGGTCTCCGCTTGAAAATGAGATCCTGGCAGCTGCGTCCCATTGGTGGGAGCGAACACTCGTCCTGGAAATTGATGGGAGAGGGCGGGGCTTTCAGCAGCTTGGCTCTGTGATCCGGGCTGGATGTAGTTAAGTCGCCCAATCCCAGTGACAGGATCTTCAGTGTGCGGTCCGTGATTTTGTCGCATCCCGAGAGATCCAGCCGCTCTAGAGTACGACACGCCCCGAACTCCGCCCAGCTGGAAAAACACAAACGGACGTGTTGTGAGATTCACGAGGGCAAATGGGCTCCAAAAAAAGACACAAATCAGAAGGCGAGCCCACCTGTCAAAGGCAGAGTCGGAGATGTCAGTCTGCGTGAGATCCAGGTGAGCCAGGTTTGGGCACAAACTGAGGATCTGTTGCACCTGGATGGAGAAATCAGGGTATTTATTCACTTATTTAAATTGCGTAACAGCATCAAGGACTAACTACATTCACGGAAAAATAGTTAAAAACAATAACAACATACAATTAAATTTATTTCAAAATGACAAATACAACTACATAAAATATAGTTAATTGAAATATAACTAAATTTCATGGAAATATAATATAAAATGTAATATAAATAAAAATGTATATAAAAATATTTTTATTAACACACACACACACACAGACACACAATTAACAACAACACTGAGGCATACTGTATCCCACAATGCAATGTGCTCAACACTATTTTTATATGATCTTTTCTATTAAACTACATTAAAATGATCAAATGTAATATAAACTGCATTAAAAATGTAAAATAACTCATGACATTAATGCAGTGTTTTAATTAAACTTTTTTAATAAATAAAAAAAAAATGTTGAAAAAAATATCTTAAATAATTAACTTATGCAGTTTACTTCTGTTTTTAATTGAAGTATAATGAATAAAAAATTATTTTAAAAATAAATTATAAAAAAAATCACTAATGTAGTACACTGCTGTTTTTATTCATTTAAAGTTTTAGAATTATGAAAATAATTATATTATAAAATATATTTTAAAAAAATTATTTAAAAAAAATCACTAATGTAGTACACTACTGTTTTAATTCATTTAAAGTTTTAGAATTAATTATGGAAATAATTCTATTATAAAATATGTAAAAAACAAATTATTTAAAAAAAAATCACTAATGTAGTACACTACTGTTTTTATTCATTTAAAGTTTTAGAATTAATTATGAAATTAATTCTATTATAAAATATAAAAAAAAAACATTATTTTTTTTAAAAATCACTAATGTAGTACACTACTGTTTTTCTTCATTTCAAATTTTAGAATTAATTATGAAAATAATTCAATTATAAAATATTTTAAAAATAAATTATTTAAAAAATCACTAATGTAGTACACTACTGTTTTTATTAATTTAAAGTTGTAGAATTAATTATGAAAATAATTCTTTTATAAAAATTAAAAAACAAATGATAAAAAAAAACACTAATGTATTACACTACTGTTTTTATTCATTTAAAGTTTTAGAATTATGAAAATAATTATATTATAAAATATTTAAAAAATAAATTTTAAAAATTCACTAATGTATTACACTACTGCTTTTATTCATTTAAAGTTTTAGAATTATGAAAATAATGATATTATAAAATGTTTAAAAAATAAATTATTTTAAAAATTCACTAATGTAGTACACTACTGTTTTTATTCATTTCAAGTTTTAGAATTAATTATGAAAATAATTTAAAATGTGTTTTAATGCTCAATTTATTGGTGCATATTACGGAATTAGAAAAATATTTTTTATCAAAAGGTAAAAATGTCCTTACTCTAAAAATGACTCCACAGATCTCAACAAGTGCGGTCACAAGAGGGCGACAAAGTGACTAAATTAAAATGGACCCTATTTATTTTGTCTTATTAAGTTACTGGTCCTATTATGATCGATCCATCTGTGGTAGAGCAGCTTATGGCCAAAATCATAATCACAAACATTTTTACCGTTGTATCATCTAATGCTACATTCATGGAAAATAATAATAATAATAAAATAATAGAATAAACAATGAATACTAAAAATAATAAATCATACAAAACATAATAATAGAATATACAATTAAAGTTCTTAAAAAAATGACAACTATATAAAATCCTTTTATAGATGTAAGAAATATAATGGCAAAAATAAATGTAATTTCAAATAATTATATGAATATATTTTTATTCTGTAATATTTATAATTTAATATAATTACTCTCTGACCTTGAAATCATCATGCATCTATTGAGATTTTTTTTTTAACTCGGCTTTTTAACAATGGGAATAGAATAGATCTTTATTCTCATTGTTAAAGGGCTTCCTTAA
The DNA here is from genome assembly GCF_001515605.1 of Sinocyclocheilus anshuiensis. NCBI lineage: Eukaryota > Metazoa > Chordata > Actinopteri > Cypriniformes > Cyprinidae > Sinocyclocheilus > Sinocyclocheilus anshuiensis. The sequence goes on from NW_015547656.1 coordinate 174,139, forward strand.
CTTAATATAATTCAATAATTTCATATAATTATAAGAATGTAATATTTTTAATTTATAATATTTATAATTGAATATAGTTAATATACTGACAGACTTTGAAAGCATCATGCATCTATAAAACTTTTTTTAACTTGTCTTTTTTAACAGTGGATTTCCTTGAATCTTGATAAAATTCAAGTAAAGAAAGTGGAATTAAAGTAAAAAAAATTTTTTTAGAA
>NW_015547656.1:174403-189346 GCF_001515605.1 Sinocyclocheilus anshuiensis
TATTCTAATTATTTTATTTCACTTTTCACAATCCAATCAGCAACAATTGATAAAATCAAGTTCCTACGTCTCTTTTTCCCCCCACAATATCATGCCGGCTTCATTGTGGCTCATTTTATAACCCAGGTCTCTCTGCACTTCCTGAAGTGAAGTAATAAAGCAGACGGAGCTACAGCGCACCTCTAGCCCAGCGGACGGGGTACAGGTGTCCCCACAGAGATCCGGTCTTGGCCACCTGAGCCCAGACGCTGCACACCTGTCCACAGCGACACAGATCCTCCGGCCCCAGAAACCTGAAGACCCTCAGCAGCAGCTCCTGCGGCAGCACCGAGACCGTGCCCCGCTCTGAGAACACAAGCCCCAGCAGCAGCGCTTACACATGACTTCTGAGAGCAGCAGCACGCTTCACAGCTCACATCACTCACACGACTCAGCTGCTCCTCCGCTGAAGCAGAGGAGATTAAACTCGGAATCAATAAGATCACAGCCTAAAAACATTCAAAATATCTAATCCGTCCTACATTATTTTCAACTAAACATTCACGCAGAAGTATGTCACATTGTACACTGTGCATGGTAGATATTGGGACAGCACGATTTGGGGAAAAATGTAATTGTAAAAAAAAAAAAAAAAAAATTCCAATTACAATTTCAGATGCATTTATAAAAATCAATGAAATTTTTTTTTTCTATTATTATAATGGTAAAAATACCTTAAAAAAAATATATATATATTTCATCAAAAAGAAAGAACCTTTTTAAACTCAGAAGGGGGTGACAAAGTGGCATGAAATCTTTTTTTATTATTATTATTATATTATTATGTTTATGGTTTTATTGTAAACAGGACAAACATAAGTGCTAGAGCTGCTCAATAATGGCAAAAATCATAATTATGATTATTCTTGTCAATATTGAAATCATGATTTCATGATTTTAAAATGCCTCTATTATGCCGTTTTTAAGGTTCCTAATATTGTTTTGGAGTCTAAATAAAATAAAATACACTGTGCCGTGTAGCCTTGTATTTATAATTTAATTTAATTACTCACTGACTTTGAAATCATCATGCATCTATTGAGCTTTCTTTTTTTTTTATCTTGTCTTTTTAACAGTGGGAATAGAATAGATGTTTATTCTCATTGTTAAAGGGTTTCCACTTATTAACTTAATATAATTCAATAATTTCATATAACTATATGAAAGTAACATTTTTAATGTAGAATATTTATAATTGAATATAGTTAATATTCTCACAGACTTTGAAAGCATCATGCATCCATGAAACTTTTTTTTTTTACTTGTCTTTTTTAACAGTGGATTTCCTTGAACCTTGAATATAATTCAAGTAAAGAAAGTGGAATTAAAGTAAAAAAAGTGAATTTTTTTTAATAAAAATTGTTTTTTAAGACTTCACAACTTTGCAGATCGTTTACATTCACACACAGCTACATTACACACTGCATGAAAGGCAATATTCATAATGGCATAATAGGGGCACTTTAGTCATTGCTTTTGGAAACATGCATTTATTTGAAAACTTTAAATATAATTCAAGTGAAAAATATATAAAAAATAAATGCAACAAATTAAATAACTAAATTTAAAAATAATATTACATATTATATAAATATAATATATATTTCAATAAATTATTTAAAACGAATAAATAACCATAAATTTAAATAAATAAAGTTTGCTGTGCTTGTTTGTCGAGCTTAAAATGGCCCAAAATGTTTTGATCATATATCAATATAACTATAAAATAATAGCCATACTGATAGTTTTATAATAACAATAATTATTATTGTTGTTGTTGTTATTACTGAATAGAAATATTCAACAAAATTACTATAAATAATTAAGTCTTTAGAAAAATATAACAACAACAATAATAACTTACAGTAGAACTGTAAAACTACACTACTAATATTTAAGGCTGTCTTAATTTCTTCATCTTTAGATAGTGAATCGTGCAGCCCTAGAGGTGGTGCTGTGAATGCGATCTCACCGTCCTCGGTCTTCTCGTGGTCGGAGTATTTGAAGGCTTTGTGCAGCTCCTCGGCGTGGCTCCAGAGGTTCAGGCCCTTCAGCAGGTCTGCGGCGGAGCTCCACGAGAGATTACTGCAGTGCTGCAGCATCACCTGCCGCTTGATGGCCTTCAGCTCCTCGTACGTGAAGTACTCCATCAGCATGGGCTGATACACCTGAGGATACATGCAGAAATATCAGACTCACACACACACACACACACACGCACACGCACACGCACACGCACACGCACACGGTCACAAACGCACACGCACAACACACACGCACAGTCACACCACACACACACACAGTCACACTCTCACACACACACAGACACACACTCTCTCACACAGTCACACACTCTCTCACGCACAGTCACACACACACACACGCAGTCACACACACACGCACAACACACACGCACAGTCACACACGCAGTCACACACTCTCAGTCACACACACACACACACTCTCATTTCACTGTTTTACTGTTTTTACTGTAATTTTGATCAAATAAATGCAGCCTTGGTGAGCAGAAGAGACTTAACTAAAAAAAAAAAAAGTTGTACTGATCCCAAACTTTGTAAAGTTGGTGTATATTGTAAAAATAAAGAAATAAAGAAAAATGAAAACAATCAAAATATAACTCTTCCCTCTGGTATTATATACAAACATGACTAATACATTTATAATGAAATTTAAAGGCTTATTATATTTATGGAAAGGTTAGATTATTAATTGATACTTAAAATAAAATAAAATAAAAATCACAGCTTACAGAATTGTATGGTACACCTAAATAGAATAAAGTATTATTAATAGAACCTCAGGAGACACTTTAAAATAAAACATAAAATAATAAAATGAAAACAAAACAAAAACCGTATGGTACGCTGTAAAGTACTCCAGACCAATTTGAATAACATGTGATGTAATCCAGACGTGTGTTTAGTGAACACTAGAGTTACAGATCCGCGGGTGCTGTTTGTTTTGCTCTAGTGTAGTACCAGCATGATGAAGAAGTGTCTGCCTCACCTCCTCTTCCTCCTTCATGTGAGGAAGGAAGTCCTGGGTAAAGGCCTCCAGTCTCTCCTTCAGCTGCTGCGCGTAATTCAGCTGCTCGCACTCGCTCTGAAACACAGAAACAGCACTCAACACGGACCATTGACCAGTCATTTCTTAATAAAGGAGTCGCTGTGTCTCCATCAAAACCAGACTGACACACACTTCAACACACAACAGCTTTCCATAAGCTGATGCCACATGAGAATTGATTTCATAAGCGCAGTTATTATAAGGCCGCTGTTTACAGACACTCACTATCTTCATTCTTTCCATTTCCCGCAGGATTTCCCAATGCCCTGTACACAATCAAGTGGAAAATTCCCCAAATTTGGCCTGATGCGTCAAAATGGACTTTTGTCTATTGAAGTCAAAAACCTTTTGCATGATTCTGAACAGCAGTTATACTTAAATATAGCATTTTATCTTGACGTCCACTTAAATTATATATTTTTATACATATAATATAGTTTCTTATAATAATTTAAAACGTTGTTCCATTACTGTTTTCCAACTTTTCTCTGTCCCTTACAAATAAACGGGCTGTTTTTGCTGCTGCTAACATTTGTGCATCTGCATTTTTCATTCATGTGTTATTTTAGTATAATCACGTCTTTGAGATACTATTATAGTATTTATTGATATTTTGAATTAGCTTTTATTTTTATACTTTTCATTTTGTTTTTAGTTAGTTTTAGTATTTTGTTGTTTGTTTTTGTCATTTTTGTTAGTTTTTTCTTAATGTCTATATAGTAAAAAAAAGCTTTAAATAAGATAAAACAAATAAAGAATAAAAAAAATTTAATCTAGCTTCAAAAAAAAATAAAAATAAAAATAAAACAATATTAAATCAATAAAAACACGATTAAAACAAACAAATAAAATAGATAATAAAATAAAATCTCACTAAATAAACTATTATTAAAATAAATAATTGACTAAAATATTAGTTTAAATACATTTAAATAGTAAAATAAAAATACAAACAACAAAAATATGATAAAAACTAAATGAAGAATAAAAAATAAAATCAAACTAACTTAATGAATAATTAAAATAAATAAATTAAAAATATTAATAAAAACTTGATTAAAACAAACAAATAAAAATAGATAATGAAAAACAAAAAAACTATTAAAATAAAAAAAATTGACAAAAATATTTTTTGAAATGTCTATACAGTTTTATACATTATTTTTAGTTTTAGTTATTTTAGTAAACAAAGTTAAACTAAATGAAAATGAGAAACTAACAAACTGAATAAATAGATAAAAAATGCCTACAATAAATACAAAAAAAGCATTAAACCACTAAAAACTTAAATTAAATAAATAAAAATAGCTAAATAAATAGGATTAAAATGTAAAAAAATGACTGAAATATTTATTTTATACATTTTTATTTCAGTTTTAGTTTTTTTAGTACACCAAGTTAAACTAAACGAAAATGAGAAATGTTGCCTTGGCAACTAGCAGAAACAAAATAAGTATTTATATTTTATTCTATTCCAAGTAACACTTTTTTATTATTATGGATTTAGTTTTAGTTAACTATAATAAACCACGATGAGGGCATAAACTAAGGTCTGCGTCATGTCGGTCTGACCGCTGAACATCTGCGACAGCATCAGAGATTATCAGTGCAGCAAACATCACCCCATATTACAGGTGAAGAGAGTCATTTCTGCTGCAACCCAACATGACACACACACACACACACACACACACAAACACACGCACACACACACGCACTCACACATACACAAACACAGACACAAACACAGACACAAACACACACTCACACACTCACACAGTCACACACACACACAGTCACACACACACACACACACACACAGTCACACAGACACACAGACACACACACACACACACACACTCTCACACTCTCACACACCTTGACGCTGCGCAGCCCCTTCTGGAAGAGCGACAGCATCTCAGAGAGCTTGTTGTCGGCGTGCACGTGATACACGGTCTGACTGCGCTCCTGCAGCAGCTCCATGATGCACTCGTTCTCGATCTGCTCGTGCATCTTGAACTCCTCAAACGTGGCGAGGAGCGACTGCAGAAACAAGCGGAAGTCCCTGTTGTTGGAGAAGTTGGTGTTGGACAGCTGTGGATGCAAACACACGAAACAAAGCAATGAAATATGACAGAATAATAAATAATCCAGTATCTCTCTCTCATCTGCCCAAGAAAAATAAATCCGCTTCATATTCAGTAGTGATGGACCAATATATCAGGCCGACAAATCAGATGATATTTGGCCATTCTGATATTGAGATTTTATGTACGACTCAAATGGCTTCAATAAACTGAACTGCTCGTAAAATATTAGCATTATATCAGCCATCGTCCTCTCTAGATTAGGGGTTTTCAAACTGAGGTCTAAGGGTACACACTCACTCACACACACTCACTCACACACACTCTCACACTCTCATGTGTGACGGACGAACCCAAACACCCATTCAGTCTGTTTAAAGCTGCACACTCACTAAAACCATCAGAAACCATGCAAAACTCGTTTAGAGTGACCGACCTAATCAGACTGAATCAGACTAAAGCAGGCCACTTTTACACCTCATTTCAGTGCTTTAATGAGTTTAATGTCCAAAACATTCATCATTAAAGTGTGTTTTAATCTAGAAATGATCTGATTATAGATCAGACACACTGAATGTGGCGTCATTCACATCTGTGTTGCATGTATTAATACACAGATTACAATGGTTATGTAACAATAAATATTAAATAAATATTAAAATATCAATATGCAACAAGAAACAAAAGAATAACCGTATTTAATATACATTATAATATGCAATATTATCAGACAATGTGCATTTCCATAAGTCACGTGGGTTTGTGTAACTAAATACAAAATTATTGAAATAAATAAATGATTAAAATAAACAAATAAAATACATAAGTAATAAAAAAAAATCTAAATAACTATATAAAAATGATTAAAATAATACAAATAATTAAATCAATGAATAATAAGACCTAAACACCTAAATAAAAATTATTTAAATAAATAAATAAAATAAATTTAAAAACTTGATTCAAATAAACAAATAAAATAAGTAATTAAAAAAAATCAAAATAACTATATAAAAAATATTAAAATAAATAAAAATAATTAATGAATAATAAGACCTAAACAAAAATAAATAAATTTAAATAAATGATTAAAATAAATAAATAATAAAAATTAATAAAATTTAAATTCAGTAAAATCACTAAATGTGGCGTAATTCACATCGGTGTTGCATATTAATACACAGATTACAATGAGTATGAGGTGTTTAGAGGTTAATATTGTGTTAGGGAATCAATATGCAACAAGAAACAAAAGAATAACCGTATTTAATATATATTATATGCAATATTATCAGACACTGCGTATTTACATATGTCACGTGGGTTTGAGTGTTTATTTTATTATTATTCGATACAAATGACTACAGATCTGAGATCAGACACATTGAATGCAACCTTTTAGGCATGTTGTGATGATTTAAGATGTTTATTTTGCATTTAATAACGTGTTTTCCTACAGATCTGAGATCAGACATTCATATTAAACTCTCATAGTCTCAGTCTACGTGTGCATAATATGTAAAAATGTGAATAATATGTAAAAATAGAGATGTGTTCGTGCTGATCTGAGATCAGATGGTTATCAGACGTTCACATTAAACTCTGATGTCTGTGTATTAGCTGGCGGCTAACATTAGCACTCCTCAAACACACCACCAGACGCCTTAAAAACACTCTCAGTGGGTGAAAAGACACATAAAACGGGTCGGACACGAACCTTCTCTCTGTAGAGCCCCACCAGCTGCTTCATGCGCCAGTGAGGCCCGGTAAAAACATCCACCTCGTCGGGAAACGGAGCCATCGCGCCTCCATTAGCTTCAGCTGCCACCGTGGACTGAGCGCGAGAGGCCAGATCTTCCGGTAAAAACCCTCCTCACGGAACATCGCATGACGTCACAGAACTTACATTTAAATTTAAACCCACCACAGACAGAAAAATAACGACATTAACAAAATAAAATGTTATAACATTAATATTAAAAATAAACTAAAATAAACATCCTGCTCTGATACAATTATAATTTTTTATTATTTAATTTAAATAATAAAAAATTAGTTTTCATTTTGTGTTTTTGTCATTTTTAGTAGTTTAGCTTTGTATAGTTTATTCATTTTTACTTCACTTTTAATTATGTTAGTACATCACGTTAAACTAAATCAAAATGAGAAATGTTGCCTTGAAATAAAGCTTTAGTAAAACGTTTTTTATATTATTTTATTTCAGTTAAAGTTTATTTTATTTCAATTTATTCAATTTTTTTTCTTTGTATAGTTTTAGTTGTAGGTTAACTACAATAACCCTAAAATATATTAGTACAGCGTTACAATGCAAACATAAAAACCCTCCACAACACAAACAAAATGTACATTAACAAAATAAAATAATATTAAAAATAAATAAAGTAAAAAAAAATCATTATACAATAAGACAAAAAAAACATTAGGGCTAAATGTGCCATAATACATTTATTCATAAAGCGTTATGCAATGCAAAAGATTATTATTGTTATGAATATTATGATTGTTGGGATTTTTATTATTATTTAAAAATGGCAACTTTAAATTGTATTAACAACAAATGGACACTCAATAAAATTCAATGTTTCTGCACTGCCGTCGAAATACTGACGCATGCATCTCTTGGGTTTATTATGTTTAAACCATAGACTGTATAAAAACATGGACGTAGTGTCCGTGACGTCACCTGTAGGTTCCTGAAGAGGTTTTTGAAGCCTAAAGTGGGCGGAGCCGGCCGTCGCCATCTTGGCAGCGGGTCACCGCGTGTCACTCCCGGATAATCGAAAATGTGCAAAGAGGTGGGAGCTGGTTGCTGAAGCCACGCCCACCTAGTTCGACGCCGGTGACAATCCACCTGTCACTCAAGTGGCCACGCCCTTAATTATGCAGAACTTTAAGGCTTAATATAATTTAAACGGATGACTTATAAAAAAATTCACCCTCCTCACAGTTGTCATGAAGGGCAAAATTAGCTATATAGACCAAAATAATTTTTTTGTACCAGGCTGTAAACGTTTTTTTCTGCTGTAAAGTTGGGCATTTTAACATGGGGAATCTATGGGACTGACTCCCTTTTGCAGCCAGCCTCTAGCGGCCAGTCGATGAATTACAGTTTAAGTCACTTCCGTGTTGGCTTCACGAGAGAGAGCGGGAGGTTGCCGCTCGGTTTAAACAAAGGCGAATTCAACGGGTTCCACAAGCACCTGGCAACCCGAATGACGCTATTACGTCTACGTGCGCAGTGACACGTTCAAGACGAACAACTGACCTGTGCAAACACATGGTGCAAACACATGCATATTTGTTAATTTTCTTATATTGAATGCAAAATTCTTCATTCATAAGCAAAAATGGCTTAAATCTCCTTTGTCTTTCCCCCTTTTTCTTGTTAATAATAATAATAATGTTTAATTAATATAGCGCCTTTCCCAGGCTCACGGACACTGCACAATGACAGAAGCAAATACATTCCTACATACATGGACAAGACATTTTCCAAGTCCAGAACATGTGGTTGCAGTTGCATACCACAGTAATAATACAATATCATAATCAAAAGCACCAAAAAAATTGAATTGGACTCTCATTTCATCTCTTAAGACTTACAAATAACAAAAAGAGTGCCAAACTTTTGATGCATGACAACTTTTCTAAAAGAATGCAAGTTTATTTTTGCACTTTTATGTATCGATAATACTTAATTTGACTTATATTAATTTGAATATATTCATGTCTCGCTTCCCTGTTTCTGTATGCTTCTACAAGTTTTGTAATAAAAAAATAATAATAAAAACATGCATACGAGCCATTAAATAAGGCACAAATATGTCATTAAATAGCATGCATGTGCATGTAGAACGACATAAAAAACACAAACGTCATTAATTACGCTACGCTGTGTAAAATAAAACGTTTCTTTTATTAACTGCATTATTATAGCATGTAGCACAGTGTATTAAACTAAAGGAGAAACCAGAAAAGAGAGGATTTTAGACTTTATTTACTGCAACGAAATCATCTTTAAAGTAATAAGACAAGGTGCAAGTTGAAAAAACACAAAGTTATATTACACCTCTCACCTTACAAACATGTATACACTGAATGAATAAACAGATATGGAATTCAATTTGATTTCATCTTCACCAAAACCTGCCAGACGATGATCAGAGCACTAATATCAAACCGGCAATCAAAAACAAATAAAGGAATGAGAAGCCATTAAAACAGTTGCCTTCACACGAGTTTATGTGCGCTTATAAGTGTTGGAGCTCTACAACCGTTCAGCTTTTTGAGTTTCGGTTCGCTTGTACACCTCTGAAGGAAGAAATTGTGGCAGAAATTAGTCAGAAAGAAAAGTTAAACCTGATTTATGTGTTCTCAGTAATTATGATCTTAGTTCTGTGCATGTTGGCACCTCACCGAATGCCTCTACTGCTAAACATCGCATTTATTAAGCATTCTTATAGGAAATCCTGATATTTCAGTCCGGTCAGATTGATGAAATGGTAGAAACGTCCTGCTGATTTCTTCATTTGAGCGCTGAGGCACAGCAGTGCGTCCTCCACACCAGAGGAGGCGCTGTCACGCTTCAGCTGTCGTCCTGCAGCATCTCCTCAATCTCACGGTCCCAGTTATCCTCGCGATTTTCCGGGTCGACGACCACCTCGTACTCCTGAAGCTCCTGCTGCAGCTCCTTCTCCCAGTCGGCCGTCTCTTCTGTCGGAAAACCAGAAACATTGAAGACTTTTTCTTGGAAAGCGGGATTTTGAAAGTTAAAATAATTTAAAGTAAACTAAACACTTCCTCTGGGAGAAGAAAAAAGTCATGCAATGATAAAAAAATCATTATGGCGTATAAAAAAATCATGCAAAAAAATTTAAAAATCATTACGCAATAAGAGAAATAAATAAAAGCAGTGTTACAATGCAAAACATTATTAGTACAAATACTTAAAGAGTGGCATATATAAACAACCTTTCCGCATTAAAAACATTAAAACATTTCAGCGATTTAGTTTAAGCTGAAGTACTACAATAAAACAAAACACTAAAGTACTACAACTAAATAAACTACAATTCAAAATCACAATTTAATAAAAAAAAATAGAAATATTTGAAAAGTACTAATAAAAATGACAAAAACAATATAATTTGTAAAACGTTAACTAAAATAAAAACAGAAAATATAAAAATAAAAACTAATTCAAAATATTAATAAAAAATAGAGCAGTATATCAATGATACTGAAATAACGAGGGGAAAAACAAGAAAAAAATAAGGTTTTTGAAACAGACAAGTCTTTAAGGTAAAATAAAATAATATTTTATATATATATATATATACACATACATACATAAAAACAAAGTAAAATAAACACCCCATTCTGCAGAAGAAAAAAAAACCTCAAAAAGCAAAACTCAGCAAAAAAGAAAAATCATTAAGCACTAATAATAACAAAAAAAAAGCAATGCCATGTACAAAAAAAACCTCCTCTGGGAAAAAACCCCAAAGAAAAACTAAATAATGATAAAAAGTCTCATCGAAAAAAAGAAAGAAAAAACCCATTGCGCGAAAAGAAAAATCAGTACAATGCAGAACATTATTAGTGCTATTTAAAAAGTGGCACACCGAATGAAATAAATGTTTCTGTAAAGAAAATAAATAATGTTTCTGCACACCAAAAACAAAAACATTTCAGCGATTATTTCATTTTCATTTATTCATTCATTAAGTTAAAATAACTAGAACTAACAAAAAAAGAAATAAAAATCTAACTCAATAAAAACTATATATTTTTAAACCTTAATAAAAATGACAAAACATTCATTATAAAGCGGAGCGTTCCGGTGCTTGATTCTGATTGGCTGAGCCGCGTTCAAAGCTGCTGTAAATGACTCTACAAACATACACCTTTGTTTAGGTTTGTAACCACTTTGTTGGAACCACAGCCGTTTCTGAGGAACTACATTGTTTGGTTGAAGAATACTGTTTTTATTAATATCATTACACTTTATTTGCTCTGTTTTATTTTGTGAAACCTTACTACGTATATGTGAATAACCGTTGTATAAAAGCAATAATCCCCGTCCCTTAGCTGTTATAAATTCACTGTAAACCACGGCGTCTTGGGGCTTATTGCTTTAATATATACAATGTATATATTATTTATTTATATATTAAATTAAAACAAACAAAAAAAAACGAATTCAAAATAACAAAAACTATAACAGTGTAACAACAGCAACACTGAAGTCTTCGTCGTGGAAAGCAGGTGTGTGAAGTTTGTCGAGCTCACCGTCTTTCTTATCCAGCACCAGCTGCTCCATCTCTTTCCTCAGATCCTCCTGGTTTATATCGCAGGCGTCGAACGCGTCGCTCACGAACTCAGACACGCCGGGGCTGGTGGAGATGTCTTCCTCTTCCTGCTAACACAGCCAACAGAGGCGCTTAATCACTGAAAGCTGTGATGAGAACGCAGATCTGAGGAGAAAACACTACCTCGCTAGCCTTGGCTTTAGCGCTGATGGCCACAGGCGGTGTTTTCGGTCTGATGGTCTCTGTGAAGCAGCAAAATACAGGTTCACTTCTTTTTCCAAGAGTTTAAACAAGGACTTTTACTATTGAGCGTCAACGTCTATCCACAGCCTTATCAGAATCAGAATCAGCTTTATTGCCAGGTATGTTTACACATACAAGGAAATTGTTTTCGTGACAGAAGCTTCCAAATGTAACAAAAATGAACAGGAATGCTTTATCAGAGGCTAATCAATCTGATTTCAAACTCTTATTTGAGTCTTCTGGCTCAATTATGCCATATTGTAACAGCCACACCAGTTCATTTGTGTGTGTGTGTGTGTGTGTGTGTGTGTGTATATGTGTGTGTGTTGTGTGTCTGTGTGTGTGTGTGTGTGTGAGAGAGAGAGAGTGTGTGGGTCAGGGTTAGGCTGTGTGTGTGTGTATAATAAAGTGCGGTTGTGTGTGTGTGTGTCTGTGAGTGAGTGTGTGTGTGTCTGTGTCTGTGTGTGTGTCTGTGAGTGAGTGTGTGTGTGTGTGTGTGTGTGAGAGAGAGAGAGTGTGTGGGTCAGGGTTAGGTTGTGTGTGTGTGTATAATAGAGTGTGGTTGTGTGTGTGTGTCTGTGAGTGAGTGAGTGTGTGTGTGTCTGTGTGTGTGTCTGTGAGTGAGTGTGTCTGTGAGAGAGAGAGAGAGAGAGAGAGTGTGTGTGTGTATAATAGTGTGTGTGTCTGTTTTGTACTCTTTATATTTTAGGGTGGGTTTTTTTTTTGTGGTCACATAGCGACTGCCATAAAAGTCACTGAGTTTCGTACCATTCCAATGAAGTAGCGATTTTTAAAATTTCAAAACATTTTTTTATGGTCTAAAATTACCGAACAACACCAGAGGGTTAAAGTCATCTGAGGGTCAAATATTAAGACAGTATTTCAATTAAAAAACATTTTCAATTTTAGTGTACTAATTGTTTAAATATGGACGAAAAGCTCACAGCGGATAAAGCGAGTATCTGCTGCTGAATGGTTTCCTCCTCGTTGCATCCAACCCAGGGCGGCACCGCGGCGTCTATAGACAAAAGATTGAGGATTTGTGCAAATAAATAAATGTATATAAAGATGTTCCTTCAAAACAGCTGCACAAAATTACAGATTCATGCATCTATGTCCATACCTGTTTTCTTTGCATTTTTCTCTTGGACAAATTTTTCCTGCTCCTTCTGAAAATCTCCCAAAATGGTCTGAAAGAGCATTGAGTCAGAGATGTATTGATCTGAATCAGGCTTACGGTCCTTAAAACCATAAAAAAACATCTTCATTAACTGAAATAAAATCAACTTGAACTGAAATGTATTTTATTTCATATAGTTGCTCAGACACGATTTCTCTTTTTTGTTTTGAAGTACTAAAATAACTAAAAAAGTAATAAATAAAAATTAATAAACATAATATAGACATTTAAAAACACAATAACGTACAACAACAACAAAAAAAGGAAAATAAAATCAAAATCTATATTACTAAAACTAATAAATTAAAATGGAATTATAAAAATGTCAAAATATTCAACTATATAGCCATTTTTTAAATTGATAAAATGATTAAAAAACATAAATTACTAAAACTAACTAAAGTGAAAACGGTAAATAAAAATAAAAATAATTCAAAATTTATTAATAAAAGTATATAGACATATTTAAAAAAAAATACAAGTGACAAAAACACAACAAAATTACTAAAACTTAGGGCTGCTCGATTATGGCAAAAATCATAATCACGATTATTTTGGTCAATATTGTAAACATGATTATGAGTAGGCCACATAACCAAAACTTTACACGAGTGATTTATTTAAAGATAGCGATATATATCAAATATATATTTTCTGTAAATAATGTTACTATGACATCTACATTTTAGATAAAGCGAAATTTCCAATTCCACAGCAGAATACTAGGGTAACTAATATGTGTAAAAAAACAAAAAAAAGTCCAAAAAATGATTGAAAATAATTAAACAGTCATTAATACAATAAAAAAACAAAAAAAGCAAAGGACAAATAAAACAGAAAAAAGATACAAATGAAACAAACAGTGCAAGTCTAAAGTATTCAGCTAACAGCTGCTACAGAAAATTTAAAATTGAATGTAAAATAAAACAGCATAGACTTCACTGTAAGAATTAAAGTTCCTTTATTTCTTATTAAAGCTACAAAAGTCCTTCAGTGAAGAGGACTTCACTTGCACACACACACGCACGCACGCACGCGCGCACACACACACAAACAAACACACACGCACACACAAACACACACGCACACGCACACACTCACAAACACACAAACACACAAACACGCACGCACACACACAAACACACACACTCACACGCACGCACTTGCACGCACGCACACACAAACACACACGCACACGCACACGAAATTATACAATCTAAGCTACATTTCACGATTCTCAATACGACAGCAGAATACTAGGGTAAGTAATATTAGTAAAAAACAAAACAAAAAAAAAGCCTTAAAAAATTATTGAAAATAATTAAAAGGTCAGAAAAAAAAAAGCCAAGGACAAATACAATAGAAAAAAAGATGCAAATGAAACAAACAGTGCAAGTCAAAATTATTCGATAAAGCGAAATTTCCAATTCCACAGCAGAATACTAGGGTAACTAATATGTGTAAAAAAACAAAAAAAAGTCCAAAAAATGATTGAAAATAATTAAACAGTCATTAATACAATAAAAAAACAAAAAAAGCAAAGGACAAATAAAACAGAAAAAAGATACAAATGAAACAAACAGTGCAAGTCTAAAGTATTCAGCTAACAGCTGCTACAGAAACTGAATAATCGAATGTAAAATAAAACAGCATAGACTTCACTGTAAGAATTAAAGTTCCTTTATTTCTTATTAAAGCTACAAAAGTCCTTCAGTGAAGAGGACTTCACTTGCACACACACACGCACGCACGCACGCGCGCACACACACACAAACAAACACACACGCACACACAAACACACACGCACACGCACACACTCACAAACACACAAACACACAAACACGCACGCACACACACAAACACACACACTCACACGCACGCACTTGCACGCACGCACACACAAACACACACGCACACACAAACACACGCACGCACACACACACACACACACACACACACACACACGCACAAACAC
>NW_015547656.1:189509-194718 GCF_001515605.1 Sinocyclocheilus anshuiensis
GCACGCACACACACGCACGCACGCACACACACACACACACACACACACACAAACACAAACACACTCACACGTGCGTGAAGAGCAGTGAGTGATTTTCTCTGTCTTTTGTTGTTTGATTAATATGAAGCACACAGTCAGCAGCAGGAATATTAGGCTGCTGTCACGTTAAGAGCTGCACGGATCCAATTTAACTACAGTTATTCACGTATTTTCATTCTCAACTGTTTACATTCACTTAAAACAAAACCGACGAGGGTTTATGTGAATAATCACCAATCATTTTTGTGTGTATTTGACCGTTTAGGCGCACCTTAAGCTAAACGCTCACTTTACTCGTCCGTCTTCTGTTCCGTCTCTGAGCGCACGCACAGAAATAAACGCTTTTAAAACATGAATAAATCTAATCAACTTTAATAAATCAAGTATGTCCCATTTTGCGAAAGTCACGCTACATGATTTTACTGATTCACACGTCAAATTGGGCTTTTATGGAGTGAAAGCGCACTGCTGGAAAAGGGGTGGAATGGGGCGCAATAATCATTTTATCTCGATTACTGTATTTTCATAATCGTTGGAGCCTGAAATCGAAACTGTATTTCGATTAATTGCACCACTCTACTAAAACTTACAAATATTAACAAAAACTATAAAAGTATATCAGTGATACTAAAATAACACTGGTCGGGATTTAGTCCTTAATTTTAAAATCAAAGTAAAATGCGTTACATACAGACAGCGGCTAAACTACACTTAAACATGTTTTACATTTTTTAATTCAAGTTAATTTTGAAATTAATTTGATTAAAGTAAAAAAAATGCCAGGGTGGTGAAACAAATAAAAAATAAAATGAATTAAAAAACTGAAAGATTATTAGTCACTCTTAAATTTGACATGAGAAATCAAACGTTTAGTTATAAATTGTATAAAAAGTAATTTTTTTTAATTACATAAAGAACTTGTCACGTGTATGTCAAGCAATATCTCTCAATTTCAGCATCTTGGAGATTTTATTTGTCCTGAAAATACTCTTGATTTCTGTATGATGTACCTTGTCAATGATGCCGTCGATGTTGCTCTCCTCCACCGTTTTCTTGATAGTTTGCGCTGTTTCCGCCACAGACTCGGATATCTTCTTAGACGCGCTACTCGCAAAGTTCAGAATGAAGCCTGACGGAGAAATGTGCGCAAAAAAACACATCTGCGTAAAACACATGCAGAACACAACAGTCGATTGCATTTCTTCCAGCAAACATCGTTACAAAACTCCAGAAGCTCATGTTTACAATTCCTGAAAATAAAAACCCCTCATATCACATATGATAATATAATTAGGTTGGCTTTTAAGCTTATTATTATTATTATTGTGTCATTAAAATGTCTGAACGCTACTCCTACAGCTTTCAAGCTACATCCACCAAACTCCGCGTGGATCTTCAGACTGATCTGACTTACGGTTTTCATAAAAATGAAGATTAAAAATCGTAAAAATCCCATAGACTTACATTGACGGAATGTTCAAATGAGCCAAGACTCATCAAGCTCCAACTTGCTAATCATGCTAACAACATGTTAGCAACATGCCAGTCATGCTAGAAACAGGCTAATTATGCTAGCAACATGCCAACGACATGCTAATCATGCAAGAAACATGGAAGTTATGCTGCGTTCAAGTCCTCCTGGGACGTTCGTACTTACGAGTTGACAAGTCGTAATTACGACGTCAGGTTCGTTCAAGTCAGTTTAGTCGGCACAAGATGGCGGTGTATACCTTCTTTTAATAAATGACAAGAAAATACAACAGGGTCTGGATTTTTTTACTTGGATTTCAGCTGCGTAACAAGAACATGACCAATTTAAGTTTATAGGACAACTAAACTATCAATTTAAACAAAAATTTACCGCCAACTACAGACGTCGCATCCATCGATTCCGCCATGTTTGTCATTGACACGCCCCCAACTCGGAAACTCGGGCTTAAAGAAAATTTCGAGTTTCCCACTCGTAATAACGACTTTGTGGTGGCATTCATGTGCGTTCAACTCGTAAATACAATCTATCCGACATGACTTGAACGCACCATAACATGGTAACAACATGCTAATCATACTAACAAGAAGCTAATCATGTTAGAAACATGCTAAATCACATATGCCAATCATGCTAGAGACATGTTAACTACATGCTTATCATGCTAACAACATGTCAGAAAACATGCCAATCATGTTAAAACCATGTTAGCAACATACTAATAGTGTTAAAAACATGCTAATCATGCAACATGTTAACATATTGTTAATTATGCGAATCATGCCAAAAACATGCTAGCAACATGATTAACAATATGTTAGCAACATGCTAATAGTGTTAAAAACAGGCTACCAACATGCTAATCATGCCAGAAGCATGTTAGCAACATGTCATCATCATGTAGAAACATGCTAAAACATCCTAGCAATGTGCTAAATCATGCTATCTATCTATTTATCTAAATGTTAAAATTTACATCCGTTTTAAACTTTTCAAGCTTTTACAGCTACTTCAAAATTTCAGGCTAGGCTTTCTCAAGCCAACCTAAAGTTAGTCTTGATTGTTTTTTTTTAATCTAGCGTCACTTGCTACTACATAAATACACTGAGATGTTCTGCATCAGAAAATATGCTGTAACATATGATACATGCTATAGTAATGGATAAGTAGATTCATATGATATTGACATGCCACTCTGGCCACGTCATGTCTACCTGTCAATCACATGACGTCATAACCCTAATACTGTAGCTTTAGCATCGTATCAGATCATAAATACAGTGCTATATGCTGGTGTGTAGAGTGTGTGTGTGTCACCGCTGAGTCCTTTGGCCTGCTGTAGGATGTGTTGAGTTTCTTCAGTCTCTGTGTTGATGTTTTGCTTCTCTGCTGTTTCCTGTTTGTCCGTTTTCTGCTCATTCTCTTCAGACTCTGCGCCCAGCCATGAGCTCCAGCCCTTAAACATGCTGCCGGCGCTGCCTCTGTCCTCTCCGCGGGGGATTTAAGGATCTCTGGTCGTTTCAATCAGGACAACTTTACTCCATGATTCGCTTCCGCAACGGGCCACAACAACAACAGCAGCTGAGCGCTTCCTCTGTCGCCAAACAGCAGCGGCTCCGCAGCGCCACCTGCCGCGCGGGAGGAACGACTGCCCGCCGCTCTGCAGGAGGTCTGTTAAAGATCGCTTCATCTGGAAAGCATCTGCTGTGTGCAAACATCTGATAGACGTCTTTAAGATGTCAGTTTTACATTCATTCTACATCATAAACATCTTAAAGACATCTTCTAAACGTCTATTTGACATCTGATAGGAAACGTCCTATAGACGTATCGCAGATGAGCAAACACTCTAAAAAATACGTCTTGCAGATGTAATGCAGACGTCTAATAGACGTCTCCGTGATGGATGTGTGCTATCAGGGAAGCTGCATATTTAAATTTTGACAGGAATGAAAACAACATAGACGAGACGTCTTCGTGGAAAAAGAAAAAAGAAACTTCCAGGAGACAAAAACTCCATAAAAATAGTTTTTTGAAAGTGAAAGTGACGTGACATGTGGCCAAGTATGGTGACCCATACTCAGAATTAGTGCTCTGCATTTACCCATTCAAAGTGCACACACACAGCAGTGAACACACACACACACCGTGAACACACACCCGGAGCAGTGGGCAGCCATTTATGCTGCAGCGCCCAGGGAGCAGTTGGGGGTTCGGTGCCTTGCTCAAGGGCACCTCAGTCATGGTATTGAAGGTGGGAGAGAGCGCTGTACATTCACTCCCCTCCCCTACAATCCCTGCCGGTCCGAGACTCGAACCCGCAACCTTTGGGTTACAAGTCCAACTCGCTAACCATTAGGCCACGACTTCGAAAGTTGTGAAAACTAGTGAATGGACACACTACTTTGCTTTCGGAACACTGCTTCCTGAAACTGTAAAAAAATAAATAAAAAATAATAATATTGAAATAAAAATAATAAAAAATAAATGTTTCGAAATTGCTTCACCACTAGGTTCGCCGCGAAGTGTTGATTTCTGTGCACCCATGAACCATATGATCTCAGATCAGTTTTATATACATTTGTAGACCTTGTATAATAAGAAGAAGAGTTGTATGAAAGCACATGTACATCACGGAGACGTCTGTTAGACGTCTGCATTACATCTGCAAGATTTTTTAGTGTTTGTTCATCTGCGATACGTCTATAGGACGTTTCCTATCAGATGTCAAATAGACGTTTAGAAGATGTCTTTAAGATGTTTATGATTTAAAACTGACATCTTAGAGACGTCAATCAGATGTTTGTACGGTGGCCGAGAAGTGCAAATCAAATCACAATTCTGAAAACAAAATAACAAATTACAAACGCAAATGCAAGTCTAAAAAACAAAATAACAATTCAGAAAGCACAACAACAATTCAGAAAACATTATAACAAGTCAGAAAACACAAGGACAAATTCGAAAACAAAATAACAAGTCAGAAAACACAACGACAAATCAGACAAACCGGAAGAGGTAGGTATAGTTTGAGACAGCGCCATTGGTTTGGGATTACTCACCGCTGACTGGACGAGACATCTGTCAATCAACTTATACAGGGAAGAACCAGCCGAAGAACAGCAGAGTCGTGGTAGAAAGTTCGGAGATGGTATTAAAGTAGCTCAGTTTAAATGTATTGTATGAATTGCCTTTACTATAGAATAAAAAATATGGGGTGTCTATTTAAATTTAGTTAAAAGTGTCTGTAAATCATCAGCTCCAGTGGCGCAGATGGATAAGTGCATGCCCTTGGCTTTTTGACTCGATCGACTCGGGTTCGATCCCGTCTTTTGCCGAACTTTTTTTCCCTCCCTTTTCAAATCTCGTATTAGCAATGGATTCTATTTACACTAAGTGAAAATAGCAGTATTTTTTAGCAATATGCTATTTACACTAAGTGCAAATACCTATTTACACTATGTTAAAATAGCAGGATTTCTACTATCAAGTATACTACTTGTTGCAAATAGTGGCAATTATCTGCACTTCAGTATTGTAGTACATTATAAAACAGTATGCAATAATAACGTATTGAGTGTAAATTATAATTTTAATTTTAATGATTTAATGGATGCCACCTTATTGGTACAATAAAGCCCTCCCTACACCTACCCTAACCCTACCCGATACTTTATTTTC
>NW_015547656.1:195319-201030 GCF_001515605.1 Sinocyclocheilus anshuiensis
GGTATAGTTTGAGACAGCGCCATTGGTTTGGGATTACTCACCGCTGACTGGACGAGACATCTGTCAATCAACGTATACAGGAAGAGCCAGCCGAAGAACAGCAGAGTCGTGGTAGAAAGTTTGGAGATGGTATTAAAGTAGCTCAGTTTAAATGTATTGTATGAATTGCCCTTACTATGGAATTAAAAATACGGAGTGTATATTTATATTTAGTTAAAAGTGATTATAAATCAGAAGCTTCAGTGGCGCAGATGGATAAGCGCTTGTCATTGGCTTTTCGACACGATCGACCCGGGTTCGATCCCGCCTTTTGCCGAACTTTTTTTTTTCTCCCTTTTCAAATCTCGTATTAGCAATGGATTCTATTTACACTAAGTGAAAATAGCAGTATTTTTTAGCAATATGCTATTTACACTAAGTGCAAATACCTATTTACACTATGTTAAAATAGCAGGATTTCTACTATCAAGTATACTACTTGTTGCAAATAGTGGCAATTATCTGCACTTCAGTATTGTAGTACATTATAAAAACAGTATGCAATAATAACGTATTGAGTGTAAATTATAATTTAAATTTTAATTATTACATGGATGCCACCTTATTGGTACAATAAAGCCCTCCCTACACCTACCCTAACCCTACCCGATACTTTATTTTCAACTTTTTGATTATTTCCTTAATTGTTATTGAAAATAAATGCCTTTACTATGTGATACGAGATTTGAAAAGGGAGAAAAAAAAAGTTCGGCAAAAGGCAGGATCGAACCCGGGTCGATCGCGTCAAAAAGCCGACGACATGCGCTTATCCATCTGTTTTCAGAATTGTGATTTGCTTTGCACTTCTCGGCCACCGTATGTTTGCACACAGCAGATGCTTTCCAGATGAAGCGATCTTTAACAGACGTCTTGCAGACGTGCCTGTGCTATCTGGATTTTGGACTTCTTAAGCTCTTCATAAAACAAACAAAACAAGCCAAATAACACATATTATACAGACACTTTGTAGTTGATGGTATTAGATGATTTGTTAATTGCATTTAATACAGTACCTTTTCAATTAAACATTTACAGTTGTTTGTAAAAGGTGTTTTTATGCATGCTTGGCTGAGTTTTCATTGCACTTACACCGTTCTGACCAGCAGGGGTCTCCAGCGCTTCGAAACACTGAATCATTTTGCGGAGGAATCGGTTCAATTGATTCAAAACTTCGAAAAGTTTCGGCACACTGTGCACTTCATAACGATGAATGAATTCACTGATAACTATGTCCTTCAAAGATGATATTTTGAAATCGTTTAAGAAAAATCGATGTTAACTTTTCTTTTATATATTATTTATTTTTTCTGTGCAATACCATATAGATGAAAAACAAACAAAATTGTTTCATTCTGTATGCCAAACAAACTAAAATTGCACAAAAGAGACAGGCCTGATCTATAAACCTTGTCACGCACATATCAGCATTTATAAACAGAAACATCTCCGCACACACTCTTTTACTGTGTGATAGCGATGAAGTAAACAATGCTTTATATTTAGACATTTAGAGTAAATATAGAACTCTCATGAGTTTAATTAAGCACACAAATTATGTGACATTATTGAGCAGTTAAAATTAGAACTACAAACACTATGAAAAGTGTTAAAAACTACAAACATGGTGGATATGTGAGAACTACGGACAGGTAGAGAACGGGGTTTGAGTGATAATATGTAACCGGTTGAAAAAATATTTATTTAATGTTATCCGCGTTATATTTCACCTGCAGCAACACTGTGAACTTTATAATGATACGCTTGGTCATTAACTTTTAAATGCATCATTATGTAAACACACGAGCAGAGTTCTCGGCATAGCGTGCCTCTTCATTTCTCTCCAATACGGTAGGAAATCAAATTAAATGAAATGTGGATAATGTTAACGTTGACAAGATGATTGACAGGGCAGTTTAAACAGTGACAGAATGCACGTAACTAAGCAACAGAGCATCCGTTAAAGACGCAGCTATGATGAAGTAGTATGTCCCGAAGCTTGCCTATTAGTCTTCTACATACTCAGAAGTATGTACTTTTTCTTCACAAAAAGAGTACATACTTTTAGGGCATAGTATAAGTAGGCGAACTGGGACGGAGCGGAACTTCGGAGCGCAAACCGCGAATCACTTGATTTAGATCGGAACTTCGGAGCCGGTTCGTGAATCTTTTGATTTAGATCGGAACTTCGGAACCGGTTCGCGAATCTTTTGATTTAGATCGGAACTTCTGAGCCGGTTCGCGAATCTTTTGATTTAGATCGGAACTTCAGAGCCGGTTCGCGAATCTTTTGATTTAGATCGGAACTTCAGAGCCGGTTCGCGAATCTTTTGATTTAGATCGGAACTTCAGAGCCGGTTCGCGAATCTTTTGATTTAGATCGGAACTTCAGAGCCGGTTCGCGAATCTTTTGATTTAGATCGGAACTTCAGAGCCGGTTCGCGAATCTTTTGATTTAGATCGGAACTTCGGAGCCGGTTCGCCTTGTCACGCACATATCAGCATTTATAAACAGAAACATCTCCGCACACACTCTTTTACTGTGTGATAGCGATGAAGTAAACAATGCTTTATATTTAGACATTTAGAGTAAATATAGAACTCTCATGAGTTTAATTAAGCACACAAATTATGTGACATTATTGAGCAGTTAAAATTAGAACTACAAACACTATGAAAAGTGTTAAAAACTACAAACATGGTGGATATGTGAGAACTACGGACAGGTAGAGAACGGGGTTTGAGTGATAATATGTAACCGGTTGAAAAAATATTTATTTAATGTTATCCGCGTTATATTTCACCTGCAGCAACACTGTGAACTTTATAATGATACGCTTGGTCATTAACTTTTAAATGCATCATTATGTAAACACACGAGCAGAGTTCTCGGCATAGCGTGCCTCTTCATTTCTCTCCAATACGGTAGGAAATCAAATTAAATGAAATGTGGATAATGTTAACGTTGACAAGATGATTGACAGGGCAGTTTAAACAGTGACAGAATGCACGTAACTAAGCAACAGAGCATCCGTTAAAGACGCAGCTATGATGAAGTAGTATGTCCCGAAGCTTGCCTATTAGTCTTCTACATACTCAGAAGTATGTACTTTTTCTTCACAAAAAGAGTACATACTTTTAGGGCATAGTATAAGTAGGCGAACTGGGACGGAGCGGAACTTCGGAGCGCAAACCGCGAATCACTTGATTTAGATCGGAACTTCGGAGCCGGTTCGTGAATCTTTTGATTTAGATCGGAACTTCGGAACCGGTTCGCGAATCTTTTGATTTAGATCAGAACTTAGGAGCCGGTTCGCGAATCTTTTGATTTAGATCAGAACTTCGGAGCCGGTTCGCGAATCTTTTGATTTAGATCGGAACTTCTGAGCCGGTTCGCGAATCTTTTGATTTAGATCAGAACTTCGGAGCCGGTTCGCGAATCTTTTGATTTAGATCGGAACTTCTGAGCCGGTTCGCGAATCTTTTGATTTAGATTGGAACTTCGGAGCCGGTTCGTGAATCTTTTGATTTAGATTGGAACTTCAGAGCACGTATCGCGAATTGATTTAGATGGAGCCGGTTCGTGAATCTTTTGATTTAGATTGGAACTTCAGAGCACGTATCGCGAATTTCGCGAATTTTTTCGGAACTTCGGAGCCGGTTCGCGAATCTTTTGATTTAGATCGGAACTTCAGAGCCGGTTCGCGAATCTTTTGATTTAGATCGGAACTTCAGAGCCGGTTCGCGAATCTTTTGATTTAGATCGGAACTTCAGAGCCGGTTCGCGAATCTTTTGATTTAGATCGGAACTTCAGAGCCGGTTCGCGAATCTTTTGATTTAGATCAGAACTTCGGAGCCGGTTCGTGAATCTTTTGATTTAAATCGGAACTTTGGAGCCGGTATCGCAAATCTTTTTTTTCTGATTTCTTTTTTTTTTTTATTAAACCG
Organism: Sinocyclocheilus anshuiensis; assembly: GCF_001515605.1. Taxonomy (NCBI): domain Eukaryota; kingdom Metazoa; phylum Chordata; class Actinopteri; order Cypriniformes; family Cyprinidae; genus Sinocyclocheilus; species Sinocyclocheilus anshuiensis. The sequence continues at coordinate 199,305 of NW_015547656.1, forward strand.
TACAAAACAAACCATTAAAGCAGTAAAATAAAAAATAAAAATTTTTTTTTACACTGATATAAATCCCTTAAGAACCTTAAGAAAGTTTTATTATAGTAAAAATGTAACTTTTTCTTTTTGGCGTTTTACTACAAATACCATGGTTACCATGGTTTTAGTGACGCAAAACCACAGATAATTTGTGGTTGCCATGATTATAGCAATCATGGTGTTTATTTCATGTAAATGTACACAGGTTTCTCACACCAATATATTATTATTTTTTTTTTACTTTTCTCTCAAGTCTAGAAATTCTCCATTAAAATCAACAGGGATTTGAATTCAGATGTTACTGAACTTAATTGTCCTGTTCTTGATCTGAATAAAATATAATGGAACATAAATACCTTTATTATGCTCCAAAGAATCATATAAATCAACTCAAGAACTATGGGTTTTACTTTGTAAAACCAGCACTATAAAAAAAACCTAACGGAAACATCATGATCATTCAAGACATGAAAAAATAATCTTTAAACATGATTTTGCAAAAAGCATTTATTTGAATTTATAGCCTAGCAGTTTTTTAAACTTTATTATTTGAACAAACAGCAGCAAAGAATTCACATAAAAAAATCCAGTTTCAGCTCTGAACAGTTATCAGATGTGATAAGTGCGAGCGAACGGTTAGACGAGCGTCTGAAGTTGAGTCGAGACTCACATGACGGCACAGCTAGCGTCCTGATTGTGTCTCTGAGCCTGAAACACACACAGATTATTCACAAATATCTGCATGAGAACGACTGAATGAACTAAAGCAGAGCACAAACGTTCACATCTGAATCAAGCTGCAGTCTAGAGACGACATTCATGCACACAGCAGATTCACCAGATGAACAAACAGAAGTTAAACATGCATCTGCCAGCCTGAAAAAAAGCAGTTTGTTACGGTAGATTTACCATACCATTATTGTCAGATTTAATTGCAGATTAAAGATGTCAGTCTTTCTAGTAGATTGACCTTTAAGTACATGGAAAATAGATGCAAACATAAGAAAAAAAATACATAAAATCAATCAATATATAATATAAATAAAAAGATAAATACATAATATAAGAAAATACATAAACAAAATGACTTAAAGGAGACATACTATGCCCCTTTTTACAATATATAAGTCTCAGGTGTCCCCAGAATGTGTCTGTGAAGTTTCAGCTCAAAATACTCCACAGATCATTTATTATATCATTTTGAAAATGCCTATTTTGAGTGGAAGCAGAAACATGCTGTTTTTCGGGCCTGTCTCTTTAAATGCAAATGAGCTGCTGCTCCCCGCCCCCTTTTCCAGAATAGAGCTGCGCCATTACAGCTCAGACCTACTAAACACATCTGTTTTGGTTCTGATTGTCATGTTTATCGCGCTGAAATCATGCGTTTTAAACTTTAAACTTCAGATATATGGTTTTCTGAGTGCACACATCTGAAGCACACGCACAGAAAGCAGCTGTCACAGCATGTGAGTACTGAACTAAGCTCTCATTCACACACAAGTTTACGTTAAAAACACACGAGTTACAAAAACAGTGGGTTATGTCTGTGAAGGTAAACAGCTGGGAAATAAATCGCTTGTTTATTTTAGATCTGTGTGGCAGCAGCAATATACAGTAAATAAATCAATAAATGCACTGCTCTGTTGTCTCCTCTGAGGCTGGGACTCTAAACAGTGTTCTGTGCTCGTCTGTGCAG
>NW_015547656.1:203315-209025 GCF_001515605.1 Sinocyclocheilus anshuiensis
GAATCTTTTGATTTAGATCGGAACTTCGGAGCCGGTTCGTGAATCTTTTGATTTAGATCGGAACTTCGGAGCCGGTTCGTGAATCTTTTGATTTAGATCGGAACTTCGGAGCCGGTTCGTGAATCTTTTGATTTAGATCGGAACTTCGGAGCCGGTTCGTGAATCTTTTGATTTAGATCGGAACTTCGGAGCCGGTTCACGAATCTTTTGATTTAGATCAGAACCTCGGAGCCGGTTCGCAAATCTTTTGATTTAGATCAGAACTTCGGAGCGCAAACTGTGAATCACTTGATTTAGATCGGAACTTCGGAGCCGGTTCGCGAATCTTTTGATTTAGATCGGAACTTCTGAGCCGGTTCGCAAATCTTTTGATTTAGATTGGAACTTCGGAGCCGGTTCGTGAATCTTTTGATTTAGATGAGCCGGTTCGCGAATCTTTTGATTTAGATTGGAACTTCGGAGCCGGTTCGTGAATCTTTTGATTTAGATTGGAACTTCAGAGCACGTATCGCGAATTTTTTGATTTAGATCGGAACTTCGGAGCCGGTTCGCGAATCTTTTGATTTAGATCGGAACTTCGGAGCCGGTTCGCGAATCTTTTGATTTAGATCGGAACTTCGGAGCCGGTTCGCAAATCTTTTGATTTAAATCGGAACTTTGGAGCCGGTATCGTAAATCTTTTTTTTTCTGATTTCTTTTTTTTTTTTATTAAACCGTACAAAACAAACCATTAAAGCAGTAAAATAAAAAATAAAAATTTAGATCGGAACTTCGGAGCCGGTTCGCGAATCTTTTGATTTAGATCGGAACTTCGGAGCCGGTTCGCGAATCTTTTGATTTAAATCGGAACTTTGGAGCCGGTATCGCAAATCTTTTTTTTCTGATTTCTTTTTTTTTTATTAAACCGTACAAAACAAACCATTAAAGCAGTAAAATAAAAATACAAAATTTAGATCGGATCTTCGGAGCCGGTTCGCGAATCTTTTGATTTAGATTGGAACTTCGAAGCCGGTTCGCGAATCTTTTGATTTAGATTGGAACTTCGGAGCCGGTTCGCAAATCTTTTGATTTAGATCGGAACTTCGGAGCCGGTTCACGAATCTTTTGATTTAGATCAGAACCTCGGAGCCGGTTCGCAAATCTTTTGATTTAGATCAGAACTTCGGAGCGCAAACTGTGAATCACTTGATTTAGATCGGAACTTCGGAGCCGGTTCGCGAATCTTTTGATTTAGATCAGAACTTCGGAGCCGGTTCGTGAATCTTTTGATTTAAATCGGAACTTTGGAGCCGGTATCGCAAATCTTTTTTTTCTGATTTCTTTTTTTTTTTTATTAAACCGTACAAAACAAACCATTAAAGCAGTAAAATAAAAAATAAAAATTTTTTTTTACACTGATATAAATCCCTTAAGAAAACAACCATGGTTTTATTATAGTAAAAATGTAACTTTTTCTTTTTGGCGTTTTACTACAAATACCATGGTTAAACTATGGTTAGTGACGCAAAACCACAGATAATTTGTGGTTGCCATGATTATAGCAATCATGGTGTTTATTTCATGTAAATGTACACAGGTTTCTCACACCAATATATTATTATTTTTTTTTTACTTTTCTCTCAAGTCTAGAAATTCTCCATTAAAATCAACAGGGATTTGAATTCAGATGTTACTGAACTTAATTGTCCTGTTCTTGATCTGAATAAAATATAATGGAACATAAATACCTTTATTATGCTCCAAAGAATCATATAAATCAACTCAAGAACTATGGGTTTTACTTTGTAAAACCAGCACTATAAAAAAAACCTAACGGAAACATCATGATCATTCAAGACATGAAAAAATAATCTTTAAACATGATTTTGCAAAAAGCATTTATTTGAATTTATAGCCTAGCAGTTTTTTAAACTTTATTATTTGAACAAACAGCAGCAAAGAATTCACATAAAAAAATCCAGTTTCAGCTCTGAACAGTTATCAGATGTGATAAGTGCGAGCGAACGGTTAGACGAGCGTCTGAAGTTGAGTCGAGACTCACATGACGGCACAGCTAGCGTCCTGATTGTGTCTCTGAGCCTGAAACACACACAGATTATTCACAAATATCTGCATGAGAACGACTGAATGAACTAAAGCAGAGCACAAACGTTCACATCTGAATCAAGCTGCAGTCTAGAGACGACATTCATGCACACAGCAGATTCACCAGATGAACAAACAGAAGTTAAACATGCATCTGCCAGCCTGAAAAAAAGCAGTTTGTTACGGTAGATTTACCATACCATTATTGTCAGATTTAATTGCAGATTAAAGATGTCAGTCTTTCTAGTAGATTGACCTTTAAGTACATGGAAAATAGATGCAAACATAAGAAAAAAAATACATAAAATCAATCAATATATAATATAAATAAAAAGATAAATACATAATATAAGAAAATACATAAACAAAATGACTTAAAGGAGACATACTATGCCCCTTTTTACAATATATAAGTCTCAGGTGTCCCCAGAATGTGTCTGTGAAGTTTCAGCTCAAAATACTCCACAGATCATTTATTATATCATTTTGAAAATGCCTATTTTGAGTGGAAGCAGAAACATGCTGTTTTTCGGGCCTGTCTCTTTAAATGCAAATGAGCTGCTGCTCCCCGCCCCCTTTTCCAGAATAGAGCTGCGCCATTACAGCTCAGACCTACTAAACACATCTGTTTTGGTTCTGATTGTCATGTTTATCGCGCTGAAATCATGCGTTTTAAACTTTAAACTTCAGATATATGGTTTTCTGAGTGCACACATCTGAAGCACACGCACAGAAAGCAGCTGTCACAGCATGTGAGTACTAAACTAAGCTCTCATTCACGCACAAGTTTACCTTAAAAACACACGAGTTACAAAAACTGGGTTATGTCTGTGAAGGTAAACAGCTGGGAAATAAATCGCATGTTTATTTTAGATCTGTGTGGCAGCAGCAATATACAGTAAATAAATCAATAAATGCACTGCTCTGTTGTCTCCTCTGAGGCTGGGACTCTAAACAGTGTTCTGTGCTCGTCTGTGCAGCCAAACACAGAACAGTTAGTGTGTTTTGCTCAAACTTTCTTCATGGCGTTAGAACTGCTACACCGTTGTCGCTTCCGAAAACACAGGCGCCGTGGGTGGAAACTTACAGATTAAGGGGCGGTAATATTATAATGAGATCCCTTTGCCACGTCACCAAGGGAGCGAAATCAGACGCGCTCGTTTTCTCAGACGCTTGCAGAAAAATGCTTCCCAAAACAAAGTTACTGGGTTCATCTTTTTCACGTTTCCTTGGTTGGTAGATGCACTGGGGACCTGATTAAAGCACTTAAAACCTGGAAAAGTCAGATTTTCATGATATGCCACCTTTAATACATAATATAAATAAAAAAAAAAAAAATAGATAAAGACATAACACTTAAAATAAATATTCCAAAAAATTAAAATAAATACAAATATATACAGAAAATACAAAAACACAAAGAAATAAAAATACATAATATAAATAAAACCATAGATAAATACATAAAATATAAATAAAGAGCAAACAAATGACTTGATACATAAAATACAAACCAGAACTAAATATTAAAATAAAAACAAAAAATATAAATGCATAAAATATGAATGACAAAAACAAAACATTAAATGAGAGAGAGAAAAAAAAAAAAAAAAGGAAACCCTAACCCTAAAGAAAAACAAGGAATTTATTAAATGGGTCTCAGAAGAGCGAGCCTATAATTCCTTGGCATATGGACAGAAATGTATACATTTCATTAAAAAAAAAAAAAAAAAAAAAAATTTTAAATGCAAAATACTGTTTCACAGCTCAGCAAGCTCGAATCAAGAGGCTCAAACCCTGAGCCTGTTCAGATAAATGTTGAGCTCCTGTGCAGTGAGTGTGTCGAGATCTAATGCGAACACGCTCTAATGCTGGCGACGTGTTAGCAAACATGCAAAGCTGCAGTGACTGCGAACGCAGAACCCATCTCACCTCCAGCCCGTCAGGACACAGAACAACATTTCTTTTTCCTTCTTTTGGGCTTTTACAAAACACAGGTGAAGAAGAAACCACATGAATGCAGATTTCATCTAGTGCTCTTGTTTCAGAGAAAACACAGCATGTTTTTAAAGAAACAGACTGCCTGAAAATGACAAATGTTGCATTTATATTCATGCATTTATCCTAAATGACTTGCATTGCATTCAAAGTGCATGTATTTTCTGGGAGTATTAAACCCGTGATGTTCATCTGCGTCATCGACTGTTTGAGCTCCTCTCATCGAAACAAACGGGGAATCATCTGAAGACTATGATATAATGTGATGTAAAGGGCTTTACCTGTCGGCGCAGGTGGACTTCACGGCTCGGGATGTTCTCGTCACACTCCAGATCCTCGTCAGCTTTACCCTGAACACACACCAGACAAAACTCTGCCGTTTCCTGTCTCACACACACACACACACACACACGGCTGTCAGTTATCCTTCATTTATCATATTGTAATTTTAGAGGCTGCACTCTCAGAAGCAATCAGAAGTTCAGACTTAATTTATATTCACTATAGTATTTCAAGCAATTAAACGGCATGATCGATTTGTTTATTCAAAATAATATTAATAATAATAATAATCATTGTTATATCTCTGGAACACTAGGTGGCGCTGTGTACAAACTTCTCAGGTACTCTGGGACATGCTGTCGATGATCAAAACAAATGGATAATAAATGTATATACAAATATAAAATAAATTAATAAATAATTAATAATATTTAAAAAAATAAAACTAAATAGATAATAATAATAACAATAATAGTAATAATAATTATTATTATTATTATTAAAAAATAAAAATACAATTTAGATGACAAAAAGTTGCATAAAATATGACATAAAATTGCTGAAATTATTTTAAATAAAATATAAAACAAACAAAATACATAAATATAAATATAATAAAAAAATAAATAATAAATTGAATGAATAGATAAAAATAAATGTAAAAAAATGAATGAATGAAATAAATAGGTAGTAATAATAATAATAATAATAAGTATTATTATTAAATAATTTAATAATAACACAATTAAATTGTGAAAGTTGCATAAAATTAGATAAAATTGCTGAATTTTAAATGAAATATAAAACAAACAAAAACAAAAGAATTAATAATAAAATAAATAATTAATTAAAAAAATGAATAAACTAAATAGATAATTATTATTAAAAAAATAAAAATACAATTTTGTTGACAAAGTTGCATAAAATACGATATAAAAATTGCTGAAATTTTAAATAAAATATAAAAATCAAAATACAAACACAAATGAAATAAAAAAGAAATAATAAATTAAATGAATAAACAAATAAATGTAATAAATTAATGAATGAACTAAATAAATAGGTAGTAGTAGTAATAATATTATTATTATTATTATTAAGCATTATTATTAAATAAAAATACAATTAAAATGTGAGTTGCATGAAATTAGATAAAATTGCTGAAAATATATATCATAAAGTGTAATGATATAAATAAAAACAGTATTCTTCCACCAAACAATGTAGTTGTTTGTAGAAATGTAACAAAGTGGTTGCCGAGCAACACACAGAAGTAAACAAAGGTGTATGTTTGTAGAGTAATTTACAACAGCTTCGAACACGGCTCAGCCAATCAGAATCAAGC
>NW_015547656.1:209115-214214 GCF_001515605.1 Sinocyclocheilus anshuiensis
GCCCCAGGTCTCATGGGTCCTGAGCACCAGATCCCCCCGAGGTACCAGCTCCGTCGCTGACCCCGCGGCCCAGATCTGAACACACGCACACCGCAGACAGCGTTCAGACGGGTCACACGGACAAACCCGAGCTCATTTACCACGGTTTCACCACGCTTACCGTCAGCGTCTGTCCGGCGTGCAGCACACACGGCGAGGGGATCTGAAAAACGATGTCAGGAGCTTCTGCTTCACTCTTCCTCAACACCCAGCCGCCGAGAGACTGATCCTGGAGCACAGACAGAGCTGGACATTCACTGCTAATGAACCACACGAACAACTGTCTGTGTGTCTAACACACTCAAGTCATCCAGAAATACACTTTAACACATGCATTGCATATGCATTCAATTTTCTAGCAAAAATACATAGTGATGTACTGCAGGTTTATTATTGACAAACCATAAAACATTTACTTGAAATAAAAACTGGGGGAAAAAAAGAGAGAGAAAAAAAATCACTTAGCAGCCAAGGCAAGATTTCTAATGTGTTTAATTTAAGTACAAAAACTAAAATAACACTGAAAATTTGCATATATATATATATATATATATAGACATTAAAAAACTAACACAAGTGATAAAAACATAAAATTACTAAAACTTACTAAATTGAAAATGGAAAATGAGAAAATAAAAAAATTCTAAATATTAATAAACTACATAAACATAAAAACTAAAAGCAACAAAAACACAAAATTACTAAAACTTGAATTAAATCGAAAAAGGAATACTGTATAAAGTAAACCAAAAAAACTCAATATTGATAAACTATATAGACATACAGTATTAAAAAAGTGATCAAAACAAAAAAAAAATTACTAAAAATTTAATTAAAATGAAAAAAACAAAAAAACAAATGACAAAATGATTAACTAAAATGAAAATTAAAAAAAAAAACTATTTAAATTTGTTTTTTTAAACCTAGTTAAGTGACATCAAAATTACTAAATATTAAATTTAAATAAAAATAGAAGATAAAAATCTAAATATTAAAATTGATATAGATATACTAAAAAAATAAAAACAATAAAACGGACAATTACTAAAATTTAAATAAAATGAAAATTCTAAATATTAATACTACAGTATAAAAAACAAAAACTATCAAATTAAAATGAAATTATAAAAGTGAAACATTTAAAATATGATTAAAAACTACACAGACATGCTGAACAAATGCGACAAAAATAAGACTACCAAAACTTTCACAAACAAAAATAAAAAGGTAGTAATTCAAAATCTTAAATGATATAGACATTAAAAAAAATACACAATTATAAAAAAACAACAAAACTACTAAAACTTACAAAATATTAATAGAAACTAGGGCTGCACAATTAATCGAATTTCTGATCGTGATTACAATTACAGATGCCACAATTACGTAATCGTTCAAAGTCCTCTTATGTTATTCTGCGTGCTTAAGATATGTTTTTTTCTTTCTACGTGTTATCTTAAGGGTTTTTCCATTGTTTTAATTTTAGTGTTAGTATAACATATTAGGGCTGCACGATTATGACAAATCATAATTGTCGATTATTCCCTTTAAATAGTAATTGCGATTATTAATTACCATTATCACAATTTACACTGAATGATGTTTATACCAGTGTTTGATGCAACCGCATGCCGTATTTTTATATGAAAATAAACAAGCTGCAAACACTAACTTTTAGTGCTTCTCTATAGTATTAAACCTCAAATGTCAAATATACATCAGATTGGCTTCTTCTTTAAATTATAAAAAAGTAAAAATATGAATGGTATTATAATGTTATACTAAAACTAAAACAATGGAAAAACACTTAAGATAACATGTAGAAAGAAAAAAACATATCTTAAGCATGCAGAGTAACATAAGTGGACTTTGAACGATTAATTGCCGCTTTGAACCATTACCTAATTGTGATCGTGATTAGAAATTTGATTAATTGTGCAGCCCTATAACATAATCCCATGCATATTTGGACTTTTTTATTATAATTTAAAGAAGAAGCCAATCTGATGTATATTTGACATTTGAGGTTTAATACTATAGAGAAGCACTAAAAGTTAGTGTTTGCAGCTTGTTTATTTTCATATAAAAATACGGCATGCGGTTGCATCAAACAATGGTATAAACATCATTCAATGTAAATTGTGATAATCGTAATTAATAATCGCAATGTTTGCAGCTTGTTTATTTTCATATAAAAATACGGCATGCGGTTGCATCAAACAATGGTATAAACATCATTCAGTGTAAATTGTGATAATGGTAATTAATAATCGCAATTACAATTTCAAGGGAATAATCGACAATTATGATTTGTCATAATCGTGCAGCCCTAATAGAAACTCTAGTAGTTTATCAGTGACTGGTATAATGTGACTGTGATGATAAAAAGCGTGTAATTCAGATCAGATCGTCTCCAGAGAGACTGTGTGTCGCACCTGATCAGAGTTGTTCTTGAGCTTAACGAAGCGTCCGTCCAGGTCAATCTCGTCGATGCACAGGTTCCCGCGCGAGGAGGAATGCTGGGAGAGCTTGTAGCTGGGAGACAGTCCTGAACTCGTGCCCTCGTGTTTGCGCTTCCTCGTGCGAGAGACCGACAACTGCTGGACCGGACTCGGAGACAGATTCAGTCTGAGAGCAACCAAAGCACACAAACACAGCACTCAGCAGCACTCAATGCACTTCATGCTAGCTAATGCATTTTTCAATGCATTTATTAATCTGTTAAATGTCAGCTAATAAAAACTAATTGTTTGTTCATGGTGTATGAACTAATGTTAACATTGTATTATATAAATTTAAATTATGCATAAAATACAATTGTTGAAATGGACATTTAACCAAAGCATTTAAATAAAATTAAAATATAAAAAAACTGCATTTATTCATCTTTGTAAATGTTAGCAACTAAAAATACAGTTGTTCATTGTTCGTTCACTGTGCTTGAATTAATGTTAACAAATACAACTTAAAAAAAAAAAAAAATTATTAAATGCTAAAATTATTATTATATTATATAAATTGAAATGCATAAAAACAATGTAGATAAAATTGTTGGAATGAACATTTAACCAAAAAATTACTTTAAATAAAATACAAATAAATAAATATAAATAAGCAAACGAACAAACAAATAAAATTCATCCATTCAAGCAGAGCTTGGAAATAGGCACTCGTTTAAAGTTAAATGCTGAATTTAATTAATACATTAATATATAACCTTTTGTAACATTATAAATGTCTTTACTGTCACTTCTGATCAATTTAATGATGCATCCTTGCTGAATGAAAGTAGTAGGGTCAAAGACGACAAAGGGTTTAAGCATAAAAACAATAAGTGTAATACTGCTTTAAATTGTTGTTTTTCCCCCAGAAAAATTAAAAAGTTTTCTGTTTAATTTAATTGCAATTTTGTTTTTGTTTTTCTGAGCAAAAAATAAATATCATACATTTTCCCCTGATTTACAGAAGACACCCACTAAAATTCATTCAGTGTAACAATCTTGTCAGGCATATTTACAACAAAAATCTATTTATGACATATTAAAAGACTAATTACTTTCACCCCAAATACTAATTAGCTGTAATTTTAAATTTTTTAAATGTGCCACTATCCTAGGTTTTGCCCATTTATCAGTAAGATTTTTTACTCATTTAAAACACAATGAAATGTAATATACTCCCTTATTCTTTTATACAGTGGGTACGGAAAGTATTCAGACCCCCTTAAATTTTTCACTCTTTGTATGTACACGTCAGAATAAGCATGTTCTACATAAATATTGTGTTACACTGAATGATGATGTAACATTATTTCAACCAAATTCTGACATTTTATTATCCAAAAACTTATTTGAAACCTTACAAGTCGACACTTTACTTGCATTTAATGTGCTTTCTATGGACATAAAATCACTTGTAAATTTATTTTGATGCGGACATCTTAACGTCTTTGACCCAGTAATATTATGAAAAATAAAAAAAATCTTAGCCCAAACTTTTTGCAGATATAATTAAAAAAAATATATAAAAATAATAAAAAATAGAAATAACACAAATCATCCACTAACATTTACTTTTTTTTGTTGTTGTTGAAAAAAGTATATTAATATCCTTTATCACTTGATCAATTTAATGCATCCCTGGTGAATAGAATTTCTTAAAAAAAAAAAAAAACTAACAAAAAACAAAATCTAACAAAAAAAACCCCTGTGAATGGAGTAGATAAGCTTAAAATCACCAAAAAACAAACAAAAACAAATTTTCATATAAATAAATAAAACTATAAATACAAATGTTTTTTTTCAGTGGAATTCAATACCACAATCAATTAGAGAATGTACATCATTTAACTAATTTAAGCATCGTTTTAAGAAACGGATTCCTCATAACCAACAACGTGAACATTAATGTTGTTCATATATATTAATAAGCTGCTTTCTATTTAAATTTTTTTAATACATTTATTTTATTGTCAGTTTGTATAATTTGTTGCTTAATTTTTGGTTGAATTTCGTTGTCATTGTTTTTTCTATTTTGTTTCTTTTTTCTTCTTCTAGTTTTTTGGCCTAATAACATCTTGCAAAGGGACTACCAATGAAAACTAGCATTTGGGCTAATTTGGGTACATTTACTTTCATGAATCTTGATTAAAACCCTCATCCGTCCCTCCTGAACCTATAACAGAAGTGTCCCTCGCGGGTCAAAATGACCCGAAGGCTAAAAATGACACTAATTTTTTTTTTGGTCCAGAAATCTTGATACATTTTTATAATTTTTTTTCTAAATATTTATGTAGGCTTTTCTATCATTTTTTTGGTGGTTTGTATTATATTTACCTTTTATTCTGGATATTTGTAAGAAAATATAAGCAAATAAGCAGTTTTTGTACATTTCACCAAAAAACAAAACAAATAAAGACAATTTCAGTCCTGTTTCATCAAAAACCAACAGATGGCCTTGGAATTGAGTCACTGAGTGTCTCTGATGCCATCTGGTGGGGAAAATTACATAAAATTGCATTTTATGGTTACAGCCACTAGAGGGGCCTATAGAACCCTATG
>NW_015547656.1:214273-220503 GCF_001515605.1 Sinocyclocheilus anshuiensis
TTTTTGCTGTATTTTGGATCAAATAAATGCAGGCTTGGTGAGCAGAAGAGACTTCTTTAAAAAACATCTTACTGTTCAAAAACTTTTGACTGGTAGTGTATTATTATTATTAGTGTAATATTAAAAATAGTAATGTACATGTTAGTGGATATTCCTAGTTTTTTACACATACATATATATATATATATATATTTAAAAATAACTCAATATCCACTAACATTTATATTTTTCATGAATAAATAATAATGCCTTTGTCACTTTTGAAAAATGTAATGCATCCTTACTGAATAAAAGTAATAATTTCTTAAAAGAAAAAAAAAATTAAATTACTGAGCCCGAACTTTTGAACAGTAGTTATAAATAATACATAAAATAAATAGAAATAACTCAACTAACATTTACTCTTTTTCATGAAGAAATTATACAGTGGGTACGGAAAGTATTCAGACCCCCTTCAATTTTTCACTCTTTGTTATATTACAGCCATTTGCTAAAATCATTTAAGTTAATTTTTTTTCCTCATTAATGTACACACAGCACCCCATATTGACAGAAAAACACAGAATCGTTGACATTTTTGCAGATTTATTCCGAAGGCCAAAAATGACACTATTGTATTTTTGGTCCAGAAAGCTTATATTGGAACATTTTTCTAATTTTTTTTTCTAATTTTTTATGTAGGTTTTTCTATTATTTTTTGGTGATTTTTATCATATTTACCTTTTATTCTGGATATTTTTAAGAACACATAAGCAAATAAGCAGTTTTTGTACATTTCACCAAAAAACAAAACAAATAAAGACAATTTCAGTCCTGTTTCATCAAAAACCAACAGATGGCCTTGGAATTGAGTCACTGAGTGTCTCTGATGCCATCTGGTGGGGAAAATTACATAAAATTGCATTTTATGGTTACAGCCACTAGAGGGGCCTATAGAACCCTATGGAGACTTTTAACGGAGCAAAACAAGGGAAACATGAGAAATTAGATCATCTTAAGGCTTCAATTTGGTTGTTTATGGATTCAAATATATATTGAAACATTACAAAATCCATATTTTGTAAAAAAACAAAAAAACATTCTAACTGAATTAGAACCTAAACATATGTATATTCGTACAATTTCATAAATATTAAATAAATAAATATTTTTAAAAAATATAAATATGATATAAACTCATTGGTCTCCACCACATCACTCAAATCTGTTTTAAGTAAAAAAAAAATGGAAAAATGGCAGTCATATCCCAGCAGAAAGATAAAAAATATTATAATGTGTTCTATGGGAGTGTGTGTACCATGTGTGTGTGTGTGTGTGAGAGTTTTTTCTGCATTGGGGATATTCTGTAGTCTCAGCCCTTCGTTTGGGTATAAATCTTTACTGGATTGTCTCAGATTTTGTATATATAAAAAAAATATATATATATATACACAATGAAAAATGCATTTTTCTCGTAAATTCCATTAATTCCTATGCGGGTCAAAATGACCCGCGAGGGACCCTTTTGTTACTTTTTTTATTACATTCATTTAAACTCAATTTATAACAATTACATTCAATTTAAACTCAATTTTTTTGGTGTATTCCCGGTGCAAGTGTGAACGAAGTAAAGAAATCTTGGACCGTACGATCAACACACGATTTTTAGAATCTTTTTGAAAATCTTTTTCGGGTCAAAATGACCCGAAGAACGGATGAAGGTTTTAATGTACACTGTCCCTTTTTTGTGAAATAAATAAATGAATAAAAAATATCAAGCAAACACATAAAACAAGCATAGTTTGGAGTGTAATAAACGCTGCAGAGTTCGGCTCACCGCTTCTCCTCTCCCTCCAGCATCTTGCGGTAGGCGTTGATCTCCATGTCCAGCATGAGCTTGACGTCCAGCAGGTTCTGGTGCTCCTCCAGCTGCTCCTGCATCTGCTGCCGCATGTCTGCCATCTCCTGCTCCTTCTGCGAGAGCCGCTGCTGGTTCATCTGTCGCTCACGCGCCAGCATCTGCTCCAGCTCCTGAACACGAGCCTCCAGAACCGCATTCTGAGCCACAGACAAGAGCGCTTCCAATCAATAAAGAGGCTCTTCTGCGCACCAAGGCTGCATTTATTTTTAAATATTATTAGAATTTAAAACAGCCATTTTCTATGTGAATATCTGTTAAACTAGTTTATTTCTGTGATGCGCAGCTGTATTTTCAGCATCATTACTCCAGTCTTCAGTGTCACATGATCTTCAGAAATCATTCTAATATGCTGATTTGCTGCTCAAGAAACATTTCTGATTATTACAATGTTGAAAACAGTTGTGCTGATGAATATTTTTGTGGAAACTGATACATTTTATTTTTCAGGATTCACAGATGAATAGAAAGTTCTCACATAGAAAATAGCTGTTTTAAATTAGAATAATATTTCACAATTTTACAGTATTTTTGATTAAATAAATGCAGGCTTGGTGAGCAGAAGAGACTTCTTTAAAGCAAATGGCTGCAATATAACAAAGAGTGAAAAATTGAAGGGGGTCTGAATACTTTCCGTACCCACTGTATATGTCTTTACTGTCACTTTTGATCAATTTACAACATCCTTGCCGGGAAAAAATCTTTTGAACATTAGTGTAGATGAGCTTAAAATGTCCAAATCTGAACTAAAAACCTCTTTTAAGGTGGTTCCCAGCTATAGGATCATTACCTGTTTCTGCAGGTTGTTGATCTGCAGCGACTGAGACTCCAGTCGGAGTTTAGTTCCCGCCAGCTCTTCTCTCGTCGACGAGGCGAAGTCGCTGTTCTTCACCGCCGCCTGCTTGGCGTTCTCCAGCTGCAAGAGATCAACACACAGCACTGAGAACCTGGAAACCAGCTTGTTCTGTGAAATGACTGACACATTACTGAGGTACCATGACAGACAGACGTGACGGACTCAAGCACTTCCTGTGCGTCCAGGTCGCAGCAGCCACTTCCTGTCGCTCAAATCCCTGAACTACAGTTTTCCTGCACCTCAGCTGAGAGAAACTGCAGACTACCTCGCTCTGAGAGACAGACGGATAAATGTACATCTCTGACTGCTGGAAAAGCCTATTTAACCCTTAAATCGCATTAGACTCTTTTCACATGTTCCCGGGTCATTTTTGACCCGAGCTTATTAAACAGTCATAACTTCATATTTTTCAACGAACACCATATTGTATTTGTATCATTAACTTCTCATTAATGAGTGAAAGTGCAAAAATGTCAAACCTCTGAATGCTACCATGTTTTACTATGCTGCTACTACATTTTAACCCCTTGTTGTCCATTTAAAAAATTGACAAATTCTATGAAATTTCAAATTTTACAAGAACTAGTCGCAAAACAACTGTGACGTGAGATACAATATCTTTTTTTTGCAGCATTCCTGAGAAATGTTATTTCAATATCTCATTATATGAAATTTATAAGAACAGATAAACTGATAATTATTAGTATTAAATGAATTCAATTGATCAAAAACTGTTGAAATCGACATATTCTTTTTTATAATGTAATCAAAACAACATCAAAGCAACATAAATGTCACTCTGGAATGTTTTCAAATTAAATAGATTTATTTCAGTTGCATGAAGTTTCACCTTCGGATGAAAAGACGATCGACCGCGCTTCATCAATAGGTGGCAGCTTTCAAATCTAGACTATTTGTTCTTTGTACTTTTGACCTACATCGTGTAGTTCATTAGATAGAGTTAATTTGTCATGTCAGTTACATCTTTTGTCCGTTTACGGTGTTTTTGTGCATGCCGAGCATATTTAAATTTACCATCAAAATTCCTCGAAGTGTGTGTGACATTCGGGAAAGAGGCACAAAATGTATTTTACAGAAGTAATTCAAGACAAATTCTAACTAATACATGTGTAAAACGAACAAAAAAGCAGCATAAATTCACGTGTAAAGCCACAGTTCACTTCTGGGCCAAAACTGACCCGAATTCCAAAGATGTGACAATTTACTTTAAATGGTTATATATCTTAAAAACTATTTTAAAAATCTGAAAAAAATAAATGCATATTTTGATAGTCTTAATCCATATGCATTTATTTTTTCCCCGTACATTTTTATATAACCCTTTTTGGGGTCAAAACTGACCCGAATTTCAAAGATGTAACAATTTAGTTTATATGGTTATACCTCTTAAAAAATATTTTTTAAAATCTGGGGAAAAAAAAAAAAATTTATAAAAAAAATTAATAAATAAAGTGTATTTTGGTAGCCTTAATCCATATGCAATTTTTTTTTCCCGTACTAAAAACTATGGATTTTTTAGACATTTTTATGTACCGCTTCAGGCTCCAAAGATGTAACAATTTAGTTTAAATGGTTATATATCTTAATTATTTAAAAAATCTGAAAAAAATAAATGATGCATATTTTGATAGTCTTCATCCATATGCAGTTCTTTTTTTTCCCGTACTAAAAACTATGGATTTTTTAGACATTTTTATGTAATCCTTTTTGGGGTCAAAACTGACCCGAATTCCAAAGATGTAACAATTTAGTTTAAATGGTTATACCTCTTAAAAAATATTTTTTAAAATCTGGAAAAAAAAAATAAATAAATAAAATGTATTTTGGTAGCCTTAATCCAAATGCAATTTTTTCCCCCGTACTAAACTATGGATTTTTTAGACATTTTTATGCACCGCGTCTGGCTCCAAAGATGTAACAATTTAGTTTAAATGGTTATACCTCTTAAAAAATATTTTTTAAAATCTGGAAAAAAAATAAAAAATAAATAAAATGTATTTTGGTAGCCTTAATCCAAATGCAATTTTTTCCCCCGTACTAAACTATGGATTTTTTAGACATTTTTATGCACCGCGTCTGGCTCCAAAGATGTAACAATTTAGTTTAAATGGTTATACCGCTTAAAACTTATTTTTTTTAAATCTGAAAAAAAAAAAAAAAAAAAAAAAAATAAGAGATGCACCTGTATATTTTTAAGAAACAATACTAGAAGAATATGGCAACCTACTTAAGGTTTTCTTTTCAAGAGTTTAATTTTTGCAATGAGGATTTTTTCCTCATTATGATATCAAAACAGTTGTGTCATCTTGAAATTCTGTCAGAATAATGCAAAAAAAAAAAAAAGATTTTCTTTTGTAGTATTTTTGTCTTGTTTTCTAGTATAAATATCTACAAATTCTTGATTCAGGATGCATTTACTTGACAAGTAAAATGACTTAAGATATTGTCTTGTTTTCTGAAAAAAAAAAAAAAAAAAAAAAATTAATAAATAAAATGTATTTTGATAGTCTTAATCCATATGCAGAGTTTTTCTTCGTACTCAAAACTATGGATTTTTTTTTAGAAATGATGAACCGCTTCCCAGTCAAAACTGATCTGAACTCCAGAGATGTAACAATTCAGTTCACATAGTTATACACCTTAAGAAATATTTTTTTAAATCTGTAAAAAAAATAAATGTGTATTTTGATAGTCTTAATCCATATGCAACATTTTTCCTGTACTAAAAACTATGGATTTTTTTAGAAATTATGAGCTGCTTCAGAGTGAAACTGAATGGAATGCGATAGAAGGGTTAAGCTGGTTAACGCTTGATTTTGTGCATTGCTGCTGCATTACGAAACTCATCAAAAAATTCATAAAACTGCAAAGAAATAAGCATATATGGCCTTTCCTCCAGTCAGTTTTCATCTGAAGAGAAGGGTAATTTGCTGAACACGTGGTTTATAGTCTCATACACATCCGCTTTAAAAGCTCCAGCATCTGGAGGAAACTGAGGAAAGTATTTGGGGAGATTTTGGGCAGCTTGTCTCTTCTATTCTGCTAAGGAAGGGAGCAAAGCCGTTTTTATTTCTGCTCTCGCAGTCTGTTTTGCAGTTTCACTGGCTGCTGCTCAATGCTGGTCAGATACAGTGTAACATGCACACATGAACACTGGTTAGTAAGACATGTATTGCATTACTGACTGACAGCGTGTTTTACGAGTGTGCACACTAGAAAAGTGCCGGGTGACACGTGCAGGGGCAGAGAAGAAAGGAGATTGTCATGCAAAACTATATTATGACTTAAATTAAATAAAATAAAAAAACTACTACTACAATAATAATAATAATATAAAAATGTTTTTTTTTTAATAATAACAATACAAATCATATAATAATAGTAATCATAATACATTTTTATTTTAATATAAAAAATATATAATAAAATATTTTATAATGCATATATATATATATA
>NW_015547656.1:220584-227158 GCF_001515605.1 Sinocyclocheilus anshuiensis
CACAGACATATACACACATATATAACAATACATTTTTTTTTCATTTGCTGTAATTGTATATATAATAAAATTACAAATATAAAAATATAAACATAACCTTGGGAGAAAATACTTTTAGATTATAAATAAAATGAATGAGCGTTTCTGAACAAAACGTTCAGGTGAGAACAGAAGCAGGCGGTCGTACCTTAGCGGCGAAGGTTTTCTGCAGCTCCTCTTTGTACTGCTGGATTTGAGCTTCATGTTCCTCTCGGAGCTGCTTCAGGGCTTCGGCTAGTTTCCCCTCGAACTCCTTCTGTCTGCCGCTGTCCAGCTCCACCAGCCGGCTCTCGTGACGACTGCGCATCTCACGCACCTCCTGCACACACACAGCAGCAGCAGCGCAGACGCAATCAGAGCCCTGTCTGTGCGAACCAGCATCTAGAACTAGAACACAGCAGAAACCTGTTCACTGAGATGCTTCTGGAAGTCCAGCTGCTCCTGAAACGTCTGGAGCTGGTTCTCAGCGTCCACGCGCCGCAGCATCTCCGAGTTCAGCTGGGTTTTGAGGTTCTGCAGCCCAGACTCCAGCTGCAAGGCAGAGGAAGAGTTTACTTGCTTTACTTCATTGGGTTCAAGGTTTGGAAACGACTGCACATTATAACAACTCAAGCTGGGCAGGACTTATACTCGTTCCTATCAGTCAACTTGTAGTCACACAGTGGGCTGACGTACACAAAATAAATAAAGAAATAAAATAAAAAATTACTAAAACTAACTAAAGTTAAAATGAAAAGACAAAACATTTTTAAAAATATATAAAAACAGAAAAATATATTAAAATATAAAAATAAAGTTAATTTATTTTCACATTTATTACTGTTAAAATAAAACCATAGCAGAAATAAAATAAAAAAATCTTTATCTATCTATCTATCTATGTATACATATATATCTATATGTATGTATCTATCTATTTTTTATCTAGTTGCCAAGGCAACATTTCTCATTTTTAGTGTAATGCACAAATAAAATATAAGAATAAAAGCTTATTCATAAGATGATTAATACAATTCACAAAATATTAATAAAAAGTAGAATAGTCTCACAAATTAGTAAAACAACAATGATCTCCATCACAGTGCAGGATAACTGAAGTCATGTGATCCACGATTACTGACACAGGCCTGAAGCACTGGGGCCCGTTCTTCGTACGTCACTAACTCAGTTAGCTGGATTGAATTGTTGATGATTTGGCCTGATCTTGGATAGTTTGGTTCTTCGAAGCTCATCCCGGAGTTGCTGTCATAGCAACAGCTCGGTAAACTTAAATCTGCCCGGGAGCAGCTTATTTCATGTAAACAGGATTAGATTGCATCTTTTTAAGTGGAACTGATATTTATTAACTTTATTACAAGAGTACCCTACTGATCCAGGGACAGTAATTAACAATAATAATAATAAAAAAATATTATAATGTTGTGTAGTCATCATCTATAACACTATAGACACAGCCAGGTTTACTCGTTGAAAAATGTATTCGTGATGAAATAATTATTTTATAATTGTATTGGAGTCTTACAAATTAACAACTATTTAGACAAACAAAAAAAAACTAAATATAAAATAATAAAGTTTAATATAATATATTGTCAGTAACAAACTAAAACCATAAATTATTTTCATGACTTGAAATAAAACTATAACTGAAATAAAATATATTTTAGCTAGTTGCCAAAGCAGTATTTCTCATTTTCATTACAGTGTAACTTGATGTACTAAAATTAACTAACTGAAATAAAATTTATATAAAATACATAAGACAAAAACACACAAAATTATTAAAACTAAAGTTAAAATGAAGACAAAATATAAAAAAAACAATAAAAAAATTATATTTCTATTTATTTTTGTTAAACTAAATCCATAAAAAACAACATTTTCATTACTTAAAAAAAAAACAAAAAAAAACTTATTTTAGCTTGTTGCCAACGAAACATTTTTCATTTTGATTGGATGTACTAAAATAACAAATTAAACATTTAAAAAAAATAATAAAACATGCTATACAGATAATGTAGAGTCGTGCATTAATGCGGTCACGTAATAAATCTGCTTCCAAGATAAAATGACATGAATTGCCAATTGCTACATTGAAATAAAAATGTAAAATATTACAAATCGTGAATATAAATAATTGGGAATCATGTAAAAAATTAAAATAAAATAAAAACAGTGCACATTTCTTTTATCTATTATAACATTTATGTAGTTTTGTTCGCTTGGCTGTTTTTCTTATAAAAGTCAAAAAATTTGTCAAGTTTTTCATCAGGTGTCTTTTTTAATTGTCATGATGTCATTACGTTGCTGTCTTGCCGCCAGCCAATCGCTGCATTGCCGATCGTGGTTTCAAATATCGATTCATAGCCCCTTTTAAACCAACCCATGAATGCACAGTTATCTCAGATAACTCAATCCAGCCATACTAATCATCAACAACAGCTGCGTTCAAAGAACCGAATTAGCCAGATCCTGATTAGCGCGATGATTTCATCTCGGATGTGATAAGCGACGTACGAAGAACAGGCCCCTGACTAGTGATGGAGTAAACAGCTAGTTAGTGCGAACAGCTTCAGCCGCTGTGCTTTGACGTGTGTTTGCACTCACATTAACCACTTGAGTCCTGCGCTCAGAAAAGTCTTTAATACTATAGACACAGACAGTTTTACTCACTGAAGGATTTATTCGTCATAAAATTATTACTTCATAATTGTATTCGAGTCTTACACGCATGCTATACAGATAATGTAGAGTCGTGCATTAATGCGGTCACGTAATAAATCTGCTTCCAAGATAAAATGACATGAATTGCCAATTGCTACATTGAAATAAAAATGTAAAATATTACAAATCGTGAATATAAATAATTGGGAATCATGTAAAAAATAAAACATTTGATTTATCTATTATAACATTTATGTAGTTTTGTTAGCTTGGCTGTTTCCTTATAAAGGTCCAGAAATTCGTCAAGTTTTTCGTCAGGTGTCTTTTTTAATTATATGATGTCATTACGTTGCTGTCTTGCCGCCAGCCAATCGCTGCATTGCTGAACATGGTTTCGAGTATAGAACCGAATTAGCCAGATCCTGATTAGCGCGATGATTTCATCTCGGATGTGATAAGCGACGTACGAAGAACAGGCCCCTGACTAGTGATGGAGTAAACAGCTAGTTAGTGCGAACAGCTTCAGCCGCTGTGCTTTGACGTGTGTTTGCACTCACATTAACCACTTGAGTCCTGAGCTCAGAAATCTCATTCTCCAGCCGGCGGTTGGTGGCCAGTAAATTGGCATAATCTGCTTCCTTCGAGTTCAGAACGGCTTCGAGATTCCTCCAGTGTCCCACAGCCGTGGTCAGCTCACTCTCCTTCTTATTATTCCTGAGACGTGAGGAACAAACACTGCATTCGTCATGATGCGCTGACACTGAGACTGTGTTAATTTCATTGACTAATCATTTTCGTCAACTACATTTTTTTCCCACAGACGACAACGAGACGATAACGAACTAAAACTCTTTTTGAATGACAAAAACTATGACGAAAGTCTATTGACATTTTCGTCAACGAATAAAAACGAGATGAAAATATTAGGGAGGGACGATTTGGGAAGAGATTCATTCAGAACGAATCTGCTGCGTGGTTCGGAGGTTAGATGCATACATATGAACCGGCGGGACCTAAGCTAACATACACTTGGTTGCTGCACGTCGCATAAAATGTTAAAAAATTTCAATATGTGGGAGTAAGAGAAGAGCAGACATATGGATAAATCTGACGACGCAAGAGAACTCAATTCGGTCCGGTTTTCTGAGCGCAGACACTGAAGCACACACACAGAAAGCGCCTCTCACAGCACGCGAGTACTCTTTCATGTCACATGAACGGAGAATTAGTGCTGCGGTATGACCAAAAATTTATATCACGGTATTTTTCAAAATTATACCGGTTTCACGGTACATGACGGTATTTAAGCGACATACACCGGTATCGCGGTATTTAAAAAATTCATATCATAACAAAAAATAAACACCGGTATTCAGTATGAACCGGTATACCGCCCAGCACTACGGAGAATTACTCACAAAATGATGTTGAATTGTCTGTTTTGACGAGTATTCACGTAAACACAGTTGATTACGTCTTAAGTGAACGTAAACAGCAGGGAGAACGTGTATCAGTACATTGCATCCATTGCAGCTGTGCATTCGGTTTTAAAGGGACAGCAGCCTAATTTAGTTGCTATTGAGTCATTGATGTTAATCAAGCAACAACAGAAAGACAGAAAATCACTCACTGCTCGACTGAAAAACTTTAGTAGCCCTACAGATTAATCTAAATTTATTTATAGAAATAAATGTCTTCTTGAAAGAATGAAGAATATGGTAAAGCACTTTTAGCTTAGCTTAGCATAGATCATTGAATCGGATTAGACCGTTAGCATTACGCAACGCCTGAAATAGTCCCCAGCACGCTCCCTGTGCAAGCAGGTGGACACGTTGGTTATGTTGACGCAAGTTAGACTATTTTCAGGCACTGTGTAATATCATTGCGCCTGCTGCACCCATGATTACACCGGAATGAGAGTATAGTTCCTAGCCGTATCAGCCTAGAAAAATCACAACTCTTAATTTTCCGTCGGTCTTGGTACACGACGTAACTACAGAAGAGTCAGGTTTTAATTAGGTCATTTTTGAGCGAGATGCTAACGGTCTAATCAGATTCAATGATCTATGCTAAGCTAAGCTAAAAGTGCTACCGCCAGACCCGGAGATCGGCTGAATGGATTTGAAAACGGTAAAACTCAACTGTTTAACTCTAGCGGAGTTAATGAGCCTATTTTCAAAAATAGTGGAGTGTTCCTTTAAAAAAAAAAAAAATGTACATCATAACATGAGTTATCACGTTTTGTATACATCAATTGAAAGCGTAAAATCTCAAAAATCATCCCGTGAAAGCCATTTTAAAATCAGACATCGCATTACCATGGAAATGTTACATCAAAATCATATTACAAAATGTTTTCGTTCATGAATTACAACAATTTTAAGTTTGGATAGTGCACAATATTCACGTCTATGTTCAAAGATAGCATGCCTGCAAAAACTAGTTTAAACCATCTGCTAATTAGGTGAAAGTAATACAATTAATAATAATAAAATAGCGAGTTTATACTGGTTATGGTAGCCTGAGGCCTCTCAGATGACCAGAGCACCACAGCCGTTCAGTAAGAGCACGCTTCTGGATCACCTGCTGTGTGTTTATAGATGTATGATAGTGATATGTATGATAGTTGAACTCTTGACCTGGCCGTGAGTCTGCGGTGCTCCTCCTGCAGCTGCGTCAGCTCGATCTGAAGCCTTGCGCGCTCGTTCGCGGTGGCGTCCAGAGACTTGCGCGCGTCCGCGAGCTCGGTCTCGTACAGGCGGCGCACGCTCCCGACCTCCCTGCGCGCGTGCTCCTCCTTCTCCTCCAGCAGCAGCTGCAGGGACGACTTGTCGCTCTCCAGCTGCCGGACGCGCTCGATGTAGTTCGCCAGGCGGTCGTTGAGCTGCCGCAGGTCCTCCTTCTCCTGCAGGCGCGTCAGACGCGTCGGGCTGACGCCGGACGGAGACGCGCCGCTCCGCCTGGAGGAGCGCACGGCGGAGGAGCGGCTCTCCATCGGGGTGGAGGTGATCATAGCCGCGGCTGACGCACTTCAGCCCGGAGCGAGCTCTGAAAAAACCGTTAGAAAAGAGCAAAAACGCGCGAATTCACAGAAGTGAACTAAAACAGCGCTTCAGTCGCGTCAATATGAGCGCACGACAGCGCATATGTTTAATACACGCGCTACCGGACCGTTAGAAGCCCCAAAACTGACGGGATTCGCGTGAGGTTTGCGGTTACCGGCAGACTTAACTCAACTGCGCTTCATTGCTGTCAGCTGCGCCGTGACGTCACATCACGAGACCGATCGCGAGCTCGCTCAGAGCGGCGCATTTAAAGGGAAAGACGAAATAAATAAGATTATTCACTAAAACTCTACCCAGTCACTCAACTATCCCGGGTGTCATCATAATGAACTTAATTATAATATTGTATATATCATTTTAATTATTTTTATTCTATTTAATATAGAGAGAGTTACATAGGCTCCTATATAAAGTCCATTCTCGTAAAGTATTCTTCTAATTCATCTTAAATTGAATTACATGAACATATACTAAAATGTACTTTTAAGATTTCAAGTACACAATCATTACACCCAAGTGCACTTTTCTCCACAAGGGCTGCAGGATTTAATTTAGTCAACTATCTTTACATTTAATGAGAGTGGTTACATTATTTACTTTAAAGTGCATGTTTTTTTTTTTATATATAACACACACACACAGACTCACACACACTCACACACACACACACTCACACACACTCACACACACTCACACACACACACACTCACACAGACTCACACACACTCACACACACACACACTCACACAGACTCACACACACTCACACACACTCACACACAGACTCACACAGACACCCACACACAG
>NW_015547656.1:229970-239406 GCF_001515605.1 Sinocyclocheilus anshuiensis
AGTTTTTAAATGGTGAGTGAGTGAGTGAGTGAGTGAGTGAGTGAGTGTTTATATATATATATATATATATATATATACACACACACACACACTGAATAATTATTGTGGTAGTTTGTATATATATACAATATATAACGATCATAAAAATTGTGCAGTGATTTAAATTTAATATTTTTTTATTTAAAAAATCCATAAATTGCCATTAAAACACATATATCCTGCATATAATAAAATTCCATCCATTCATCAAAAACGTCAAAGTATTTTGCGTATTCATGATTTACACTTCACTAAAAAGATTAAATGAAATTTCTTTTTATTTCTCGTAATTTAATGTCAAATCAGGATACTGTGCTTTAATGGACCCGGTTAGAAGACGCAATAAATTACAATAAATGAATGTGCCCTATCAGTTACTCCACACCCAATCTGTTTATTTATTTGCAAAATATACACAAATATATCTGAATTCACATTGTAAGAAATGCTGACGGTAAATTTGTTGTGCCATACTAGCAAGCAAGTACACGTGTAAATGGCATGAATAAAAATAAATATAAATCACATAAATTATGTGAAAGTACATTAAACACCCACCGGCTGTTCTTTCTTTCCTTCTTTCTTCAGTGTTTTTGTTCCGGCGGGCTGAAGATAGTTTCCCAGCTGACTGATTATATTAAGAATTGCACATTTTTATTTATTGTTGATTTTATATATTTATTTTGTATTACAAGTTTTCTGAAATGTTACGTTTAAATATGCAAATGAAGAATTATGCACTTATGTTCATGTTCCAAAAATGAAAGATTCAAAATTCTTGTTTGATTCTGTTTACATATTAGAGTTAAAGGTTTTTGGTTTTCATTTTATCACTCCATAAATCAGAAAATACTGTCAACAGCCAAAAAAAAATAAAAATAAAAAAAGTCGTGTTTTTAGGAATAAAATATCATATAAATCAGCCTGAATGAAATATGAACAAATCCCTCAGTAAAAACCTTCAGAATACAGAGAGGAATAAAACTGTAAGTTTTGGTGTATTTAAGTGCTGCTGAAGTGGAGAAAAAACTTTTAAAGATATGGACTGAAATCTACAGACGCTAATGAATAAAGTGCAATAAAATAAACACACAAAAGTGTATTTTGAATGTTTTCTTTCCACTAAATGATGATACGTAGTAGATCTACCTGGACAAAACATCCATTTGCATTCTTATTAAACTCCCATAAAATATTGCCAATCACATAATCAAGTCAGTTTCCCATAAAACTGCTATATTTGCACATATTTACATATTAAAATCCATGACTACAAGTCCAATACCATTGTTTTTTTAGATTATATCATCATTCCCAATGTTTCATGGGATGCATAATGTATTGCATCATGCAGAGTGTTTTGAGTATATTTGTATTATTTCATCCCGTCATATCTTTAAGGTAGTTAGCCTTGAATTCTTTCTCTTCTGACTGAATGTTTTACTCATAGACAGCCACAGGTTATGCATCAGTATATACAGCTGTTTATTTGTGATTTTTCCAAAACATCTCATTTACTACATACAATGCACAAAATAAATGCGTAATGGACATTCAAGGGAAAAAGAGAGATCGCACAAATGAGACGGTCTAAGCTGACTGAGTTTAAAAATGAAAGAGCTCCGATTATACATTAGTGTTTTGAGCTTTTCGAGTTTCTCTAGCAATATAAAAGTGATGTGAGGTGTGTTTGTGATCGGTTTCTGTGGTTTAGAAAGTCACGATGGGTTCTCGAGATCCAAACCGTGATCCACCAACGACGGGATTTGTTCAAGATTTCGCCTAAAAGAGGAGCCGTGACCACGTTTAACAAATTGAATGCATTTCTTTCTGGGTTCCAGTGTCCTCTCAGAGAATTGCACCATTTTAGGAACACTCCACCTCCAAAAAACGTATAATTTACCCACAATCTTCTTGTTCCAGACATGCTTTATTTTCACTGATCCGTGAAACCCAACAGGGGATTTGAGGCAGAATGTCTAAGTTTCTGTTTGCCACAAAAAGCAAGCGGACAGTGGTTTATACGTCCGATTTCCAAAAGCATCATAAAACTATCATATCATAAAACCAGTTGACGCGCTACGGCTAAACATCTCATTTTGTGTTTCACAGAAGAAGTTTGGAATGAGGGCGAAAACCTGGACAAACCGGTGGTGAATCCGTCTCAAACAGACCGGTTCCGTGTCTAAAACAGCATGAGAAAAGTGCTGCTTTTCCAACCAACTAATCTCAAATTGCATGAATTATCCTTCATTTATTGGAGACACCTGCAACCAACCAATTCTCAAATCAAATCAGTGATAAAAAAAAAAAGAAAACTTACTTAAATCTACTTCACTCTTCAATCTTAAGACACAATCTGTGCTAGAAAATGGATTGTGCATGGATAAACAAAACTGCATATGTAAAGTGTAATCGTGATTTGAAGTCTGTAAATACGGAAAATAAGGCACCTGATTCCAGGAGCGTTCTCTCGGACCGTCGGTCTGAGACGAACGTGTTTGGATCACTAAGAAACCATCCTGGTTTTGGTTCGGTTCATTCGGAGAGCTGAGAACCACAGTCCGACTGAACAGATTCAATCAAACACTATCTGAAGGCCTCAAACAGACTCTAGCTACGCAAACCCGTTGCATTTCTAAATCTGTAATTTATTGTACACACTAGTGGACATAAACATGAGCGGTCTTCGACCAGTTCTCTCTTAAAGTTAAAGTTAGTTGATTTATATCTAATAGCACACAAATGACGCATTTGAAGGAAACTATCGCTCCCTTGAGTCCCGAGGTTTCCGTGCAACTCATTGTTGTTTTATGGAATACTGCATTGTTTATTATAAATGATTTATCCGTACATGTCATTTTAAGAAAAACCATATGACCTTGTAATCTTGAATCAAAGTAATGTCCCCTTCCTTTGCAAATGACAACAATCCAATCGATTCAAGTCCCACCCTACATTTCTAGCTTAACTCATTCAAGAAGCCATTTCTCAATATACTTCAGTAAAGTGTTTCGGGCCTATATGTCACCCTGGAGCACAAAACCAGTCTCAAGTGTCAATTTTCCGAAATTGAGATTTGTGCATCACCTGGAAGCTGAATAAACATTGATGTATGGTTTGTTAGGATAGCACAATATTTGGCTGAGATACAACTATTTGAAAATCTGGAATCTGAGGGGGCAAAAAAATCTAAATATTGAGAAAATCATCTTTAAAGTTGTCCAAATGAAGTTCTTAGCAATGCATATTACTAATCAAATATTAAGTTTTGATATATTTACGGTAGGAGATTTACTAAATATCTTCATGGAACATGATCTTTACTTAATATCCTAATGATTTTTGGCATAAAAGAAAAATTGATAATTTTGACCCATACAATGTATTGTTGGCTATTGCTACAAATATACCCCAGCGACTTAAGACTGCTTTTGTGCTCCAGGGTCACAAATGAGATTCTTATATGATTTCCAAACCAACACGTACTGATTCAACATGCGTTCAGTCCGACTGTGAGCCTCGATCTCGCGAATGAACTTCACAAACTGGGCAGAACTTCAAACTAACGCCCGAACCCTGACACGCTCCCAGAATAAGGCTTTGGGGTGTAGGCACACAGAGGTCTGAATGAGCTAGCGTGGAGAATCAGCTTCAGATAGTGTCCAAACATTGAGCAGTAATCCGTCACTCAAAAAAACAACAACACGACATTATACGACTTCTACGCTGAAGATAGTACTAAGTATTTCTGTCTGTGAAGTACATGCTGGTGGCGAATCTATACGTTTGTGTTTGTGAGTGTGTAGTTCAGAGGAAAATGGATGGAGAAATGGCAGAATTGAGGAAGAAACAGAGAGGACAAAGCGTCAATGAAACCAGATAAAACCGGCCTTGTTTAAATGGGAATGGCGAGCAATGTTTGGCGGGTATATATATATATATATGGCTTGTATAGACAAGAATGTGTTCAAAAACATCTAGACAAAATGGAACTGAATGGTTATTCATTATTATTAAATAATGAATAACAATTATGATTAATAAAAAAAATGCTTTTATTTTGTTAAAAATTAATTGCAATAATAATAGCAGCATTATTACTATTATAAGTAATATTGTGAACAATAATAAAAGCATATTATCATTATTATTAATAACAATCATAATAATACCAGCATTAATTATTATTAAATATAATAATAAAACAGCAGCATTATTAAATAATAATGCATGTTTTACTATTATTATAATTAATATTATTTACAATAATAAAAATTAATAATAATAATAATAATTTATTATTAATAGTGCTAATTATTATTAAACTATTTATTATTATTAATTATTATTGTTACTATTATTATTGCTGTTGTTGTCATTGTCAATAATAATAATAATAAAGCAATGAGCCCTGTGAAGCCGTGGTTTACAGTGAATTTATAACAGCTAAGGTTATAAATCACGCACGACGCGAAGCTGTTATAAATTCACCATATACGTAGTTAGGTTTCACAAAATAAAACAGAGCAAATAAAGTGTAATGATATTAATAAAAACAGTATTCTTCCATAATAATGTGAAATGTGAAGGATATGCTTCATGCCACTCTTGATTGAGTTCCCACATGGATAAACACTGGGACAAAGAGATAAGAGATGCAAGGAAAGAAGACACCAAATAGAGCAGCTAGAGGGCGCCAGAGGCAGAGAACCGTTAAGCCATTAGCTTGAATACAGAGGAGAACTTCAATACACATGCAAAGCAAACATCTGCAATGCCCGATCACGTAGATATACACAGTTTTCCGATGCTAAACGACACTTTGGGATTAGCTAGCTTGGTTGTCAATGCTTTGACATTCTGCATGAGAAAGAGTGAATACTGACGGATACTAGCGGTCAGGCTAGCGGGAACATCTCCCAAACTCGCCAAAATGTGAGCGTTTCAATTGGAAGAATCCAAACGAAACGCTTGCATCTTGGGGAGGTGCGCCAACTTTCAGTGCACACGACCGCC
This sequence comes from Sinocyclocheilus anshuiensis, assembly GCF_001515605.1. Classification (NCBI taxonomy): domain Eukaryota; kingdom Metazoa; phylum Chordata; class Actinopteri; order Cypriniformes; family Cyprinidae; genus Sinocyclocheilus; species Sinocyclocheilus anshuiensis. The sequence continues at coordinate 235,029 of NW_015547656.1, forward strand.
ATGTTGTTAGCATAACAGAGATAACGTAACACATTGAGAAATGGGCTTTTGGCATTAAAGCACCGTTTAAGCTGCAGGCTTATGGAGACGTCTTGAGGTAAACAGTCCAGCATTTGAGTCCGAGAGGAATAAATAGAGAATTTAGTGTTTCTTAAAATAAACAAACAAACATTGAAATGGTGTGAATGAATGAGAGAGGTAGTTCATTTTGGTTAACAACGGCACCTGGTGGTTTGTGTTGTCCTTAATCAGCATTCACAGTCACCAACGATTCGTTCACCCGCTTCATCGTAAGTGCATGAATGTAAATTTCCTTCAGCTAGACTCAAGAAACCCGCACGGCTTTTAAAGATCTTTAAAGGAGGAAAAGTGCACGATGGGTTTCTTCAGTCTAGCTGTGCGGCGCAAGACCAACCGAGAGCTTCGCAAACAACTAAAGCGCTAGGTTGGTGTGTTGCCTTCCCTTCAGCCAAGAACATCCAACAGAGAAGAAGACAACCTTCAGAACGACCTGTTTAGGATCTTTGTGGATGCAAAGATTAACAGATTAGACAAGTCCAGAAGATGTTCTCCTACGCATCTACGACAAGGTCCCCCTCATGAAAATACTGATCAACGGAAACCGAAACGGCAGAAACCCCTTGTTTGTCCATTCATAACGTCCATCCGTTGACACCCAATGAAGCAAACCCAAAACTGGTGGGACTCTCGCGGTTGGAGGTCCCTTCTCTTTTAGCTGGGTTGAGGTGATGAGGGCAAGGCTTCATGCTAAATCCAGAGCAGGATACATAGGTTGTTGGTTTATTTCCCTTGTTGATCGGATGCAAGCGATCCAGTCGTGTTTGATCTGGATTTTGGGGGTGAAAATGGGCATTGGCAGTCAAGAAAACACTCAGCGCCATCATGCTGATCATCCAATGTTCTTTAGAGCTAGTAAAACTAGTATAATCCAACCGAAGCTTATCGTAACTGGTATATACATATGCAATCCAGTCTATCGTCCACAAGATGGTTTCACCATTGGAGGACGTGTTCCTACTCTCGAAGAATCTTCCAGCTGAGATAAACGAGACATCGCCGTTTTTTTTTGTCTGGACGAGCCCCTCTTCCCGTTTCACCCGCTGTAATGTTAAAGCTTCGTCGAGTCCTGTGAACGGACTGTTACGTGTCAGAATCAAGCACCGGAACTATCCATTTTATAATAATAATGTGAAGGAAGTCAGATATGCTTCATGCCACTCTTGATTGAGTTCCCACATGGATAAACACTGGGACAAAGAGATGCAGAGAGAAAGGAAAGAAGACACCAAATAGAGCAGCTAGAGGGCGCCAGAGGCAGAGAACCGTTAAGCCATTAGCTTGAATACAGAGGAGAACTTCAATACACATGCAAAGCAAACATCTGCAATGCCCGATCACGTAGATATACACAGTTTTCCGATGCTAAACGACACTTTGGGATTAGCTAGCTTGGTTGTCAATGCTTTGACATTCTGCATGAGAAAGAGTGAATACTGACGGATACTAGCGGTCAGGCTAGCGGGAACATCTCCCAAACTCGCCAAAATGTGAGCGTTTCAATTGGAAGAATCCAAACGAAACGCTTGCATCTTGGGGAGGTGCGCCAACTTTCAGTGCACACGACCGCCATGTTGTTAGCATAACAGAGATAACGTAACACATTGAGAAATGGGCTTTTGGCATTAAAGCACCGTTTAAGCTGCAGGCTTATGGAGACGTCTTGAGGTAAACAGTCCAGCATTTGAGTCCGAGAGGAATAAATAGAGAATTTAGTGTTTCTTAAAATAAACAAACAAACATTGAAATGGTGTGAATGAATGAGAGAGGTAGTTCATTTTGGTTAACAACGGCACCTGGTGGTTTGTGTTGTCCTTAATCAGCATTCACAGTCACCAACGATTCGTTCACCCGCTTCATCGTAAGTGCATGAATGTAAATTTCCTTCAGCTAGACTCAAGAAACCCGCACGGCTTTTAAAGATCTTTAAAGGAGGAAAAGTGCACGATGGGTTTCTTCAGTCTAGCTGTGCGGCGCAAGACCAACCGAGAGCTTCGCAAACAACTAAAGCGCTAGGTTGGTGTGTTGCCTTCCCTTCAGCCAAGAACATCCAACAGAGAAGAAGACAACCTTCAGAACGACCTGTTTAGGATCTTTGTGGATGCAAAGATTAACAGATTAGACAAGTCCAGAAGATGTTCTCCTACGCATCTACGACAAGGTCCCCCTCATGAAAATACTGATCAACGGAAACCGAAACGGCAGAAACCCCTTGTTTGTCCATTCATAACGTCCATCCGTTGACACCCAATGAAGCAAACCCAAAACTGGTGGGACTCTCGCGGTTGGAGGTCCCTTCTCTTTTAGCTGGGTTGAGGTGATGAGGGCAAGGCTTCATGCTAAATCCAGAGCGGGATACATAGGTTGTTGGTTTATTTCCCTTGTTGATCGGATGCAAGCGATCCAGTCGTGTTTGATCTGGATTTTGGGGGTGAAAATGGGCATTGGCAGTCAAGAAAACACTCAGCGCCATCATGCTGATCATCCAATGTTCTTTAGAGCTAGTAAAACTAGTATAATCCAACCGAAGCTTATCGTAACTGGTATATACATATGCAATCCAGTCTATCGTCCACAAGATGGTTTCACCATTGGAGGACGTGTTCCTACTCTCGAAGAATCTTCCAGCTGAGATAAACGAGACATCGCCGTTTTTTTTTGTCTGGACGAGCCCCTCTTCCCGTTTCACCCGCTGTAATGTTAAAGCTTCGTCGAGTCCTGTGAACGGACTGTTACGTGTGTGTGTCAGATTGGCTGGTTTGAGGCAGCGGTTGTAGCTAAAAACAAAACTAAAGCACCAGTTTTGAGTTGAGTTTGCGAATGCGGAAACAGCTAATGCAGCTCAGTCTGTTTGAGATGTCTCGTCGATTTGCAGAAATAAAAATATAACCAATTTGATGTCAGAATCCGTACAAAACTAAGCCATGATAATCATTTATAAACAATACAATTCAATGTGGGATTCGCACCTAAAAGCATCAGGGATAGATACGGTCTTAAAAGCTTATTATGTCATCCGAGAGAGAAATAGACACCAAAACATACGAAAATATCAGATTTGCATATTTATCCCAAGCTTCTTTTCAGCTGATTAACTGTATTAGCCTATTCTTATCATTAGACATATGCACTGAAACAATACGAGTGGTATTTACAGCTCATGACCACAAGAGAGCAGCGCTGGAAACTGCTGGGATGGGGGAAATCGGTGTGATTTACACAAATTCACTGTGTCCAGTTGAAACAAATTGTTGGACACGTATGCAAATTGGTGCATTTGTGCATATATTTACATAGACCAGCCCTATCCCATAAGCATGGTTTTATGAACCATCTGAGTATGTAAATGTGGGTAGATGAACATAAATTGTTGACGGACAATTCTGCTCAACGCCCAACGTTTGAAGACGTGACATGACCGAAAACGATGCCTGCTTTCAAAAAATCGCTGACTGCTCTTCAAAATCCAGCACTTTAGTGATGTACTACAGTGAAACGGTCTGATTTTGATGTCAAGATCTGATATCTCTGGTAGAGGGTAAAGTAAGGCCTTGTTTTGAACTGAATCCACTGATAGATCCAGATAATATGAGGTCGAAGCAGCCGGATAGCCTTGTTATCAATGAATCGAGCAGCATTCGGGCTGATCTCTGGGGCCGGTTCCTGCGTTTTGTCTCTCTTGTGGTCAACTAAGATCCTATCTATACAGACATCAGACCTACAGTCAGGCCCCCTTCTCTCAGTTTAGAGAGAGTGTGTGTGTGTGTGTGTGTGTGTGTAGTGTTTAGTGTGTCTATAATGCCTCCGCCCTTGACATACAGGCACACATACTTACTGACAGATCAATATATCAGACAGGCCACTGACCCAAAACCTAGTGAACTCCGAAGATTCTCAAAAGTAACTGATTTTGAACGTACTACAAAGGCAGCAACTCATACAAATAGCTTGCAGAAATCTGACTTGCAATGGAGTTCAATAGAATTAGACACTAGTATGTTACTAATCTAACAATGTGACATTCTAAAAATCATACAAATAATTTTTAATCCCTGTTATTTATAATTTATCATTTATTTAGTTATGCTTATTTATAGTACATTAAATTATAATTATAAAGAAGTATACGTTTATAACATTTATACATTATAATTATTTATAATTAAAATAAAATAAAATAAATATACATATATATATCTATGAATTTTGCTGTTCAAATTGTTCCTACACCCTTGCATTCTGGGATTTTTTTCCCGTGTGTGTTGCAATGTGATATGGATGCATATATGTCTTGAAATGC
>NW_015547656.1:244760-246628 GCF_001515605.1 Sinocyclocheilus anshuiensis
GTGTGTGTGTGTGTGTGTGAGAGAGAGTGTGTGTGTGTGTGTGTGTGTGTGTGTGAGAGAGAGTGTGTGTGTGTGTGTGTGTGTGTGTAGTGTTTAGTGTGTCTATAATGCCTCCGCCCTTGACATACAGGCACACATACTTACTGACAGATCAATATATCAGACAGGCCACTGACCCAAAACCTAGTGAACTCCGAAGATTCTCAAAAGTAACTGATTTTGAACGTACTACAAAGGCAGCAACTCATACAAATAGCTTGCAGAAATCTGACTTGCAATGGAGTTCAATAGAATTAGACACTAGTATGTTACTAATCTAACAATGTGACATTCTAAAAATCATACAAATAATTTTTAATCCCTGTTATTTATAATTTATCATTTATTTAGTTATGCTTATTTATAGTACATTAAATTATAATTATAAAGAAGTATACGTTTATAACATTTATACATTATAATTATTTATAATTAAAATAAAATAAAATAAATATACATATATATATCTATGAATTTTGCTGTTCAAATTGTTCCTACACCCTTGCATTCTGGGATTTTTTTCCCGTGTGTGTTGCAATGTGATATGGATGCATATATGTCTTGAAATGCTGCCTACGTAGGGCACTCACTAGGTTTTGGAACAGAGCCATTGTGAATTTGAATTGCACATAATATCGTTGACTGTGTACGTCACACACTCACACACTCACACACACACTCACACACTCACACACACACTCACACACTCACATAGACCGTGAAATGAATGGGTGTCTATGACTGTAAGAATTACTGCAAGAATGACACTTCAAAAATTATTTAAAAAATATAAATAGATAATGTCTAAATAAGTATCCAAATATATATTTTCTAAGCATAAGATAGTATTCATGCACAGAACACTTATCAAAATGCTTATTAATATTGGAACTGCATCCAATATCATTTCATCAATCTGATAGTATAACTCTCTTTCACACACACACACACACACACACACACACACACACGAACTAGAAGAGCCTGCTAATCCTATTACAACAGAGGATCCTCTGGCTATACATTATCACTTAATACAAACCATCTCTCTCTCTCTCTCTTAAATATAAATATTAGTTTATATGCATCGTTCTATTCATACATTATTAATACATTCCTTTCGGAATTCCCCGTAGCTTAAAAGCGGGAATCCCGAGACGTTATCCAGACCTGTGCACCACACCTGTGCATCCCTACAGGCCCCCGTAGCGTGAGCGGTGACGCTCTAGCGGTGTCCCGTATGCTGCCGGGGCTCCGGAGCGTGCCGGGGGGCTCTCGGATGCTAGGACACCTCGCTGCCGAACACCTCCAGCACCAGCGGCGTCAGCTGCATGCTGTGCTCGGGCTGGAAGGACAGCGAGCGGTACTGCTTGGAGTGCTCCTCGCTCAGGCTGCGCAGGTCCGCCAGCTTCTGGATCATCTTGGCGTACAGCAGACGGCCGCCGGGGTGATGGATCCGGATGTACGCCTGCAGGACGTCACACAGACGATCCTGGAGCGCCTCGATGCGCACGTGGTCCTGAACACCGGGCCGATCTGCTCCAGAAAAGACCAATTCGTTTATATAGCCAATGCCTTAATTCCAAATGAGGATCATTACAATACATGCGATTCATACTGAAAAGAAGTTCACCAGAAAACAACTAGTACCAAAAATAATTAATAAAATAATTTAAAATAATTCCAATTTATATTTACATTTATGCATTTAGAAGACGCTTTTATCCAAAGCGACTTACAGTGCATTCATTTATTATATATTATATACATATTTATATATATATTTTTTATTTATTTATTATTAATAGTTAATTTTATGCATCAAATTA
>NW_015547656.1:246638-246810 GCF_001515605.1 Sinocyclocheilus anshuiensis
TTCTCAACCAACTTCCAAGTAATATAATTAATATAATTACTATTAATATATAAAATAACCATAATTAAATTAGCTTAAATTGCTAAACAACATTCATGTAAAAAGTTTTTTCAAGTCACAAAACATTGAGAATCACTACTCTCTAAAACACTCATGATAATAAAAGTTTAAA
>NW_015547656.1:246861-255762 GCF_001515605.1 Sinocyclocheilus anshuiensis
ACAAAAAAGCTTTTTTTCACATCTACACTGTGCAGTTATTGTTTTTATGATAATATGCTAACATTTCGTCATTTATCTGGCTGTTTGTGGACAAGCTGTCATGTCCCTGGCAAGTTTCATTTTTGGGAAAATAATTTGTTTAACAGTCAAGTATTTTTAAAAGTAAGGATCAGTAGTGAAGTTGAACTACAAAATACAATGCTTTATTCCAAATACAGCGGTGCTCAAATGCATCTGATTGCATGACAGATGCATGTAAAAAACACAACCACGAACACACACCTGGTGACAGCAGGCAGATGGCCATCAGCAGCACATGTTCCTCCTCAGCCATGTTAAGCTTCTTCAGACCCACTTGAAACTTCACCAGTGGCTCCAGCAGCTCCAGAGTGTGACCCGCTACACACACACACACACACACACACACACAGGTTGGTGACGTCATTGACGCAGTATTTGAAGTCCGGTCCTCCGCAGCTCCAGCTCATGTCCTCCAGACTGAACGACTGATTGGACCTCAGCATAATGATCTCGATAGCGCTGGACTTGAGCAGAGCGATCTGATCTTCTGCCGTCAGGTCCCTGAGACACGAGACACACACACCATATTCTAGATATTTCTCCAAATCTAGAGCTAGAGCTCTAAATTTCTTGTTTTGATTCATTTATAGCTGTGAAATAATCAGCTCTTAATACTTGTGGACTGAAGATCACACACATACTCCAGATTCTTCTCGAGTGTTGTTTGTGCAGAAAGTGCTGTGATGATCTGAACGAGCCACCGGCGGCCAACATTAACACTCGCTAAGTGCCAAATGACAGGAAAAACTGGCTTTGCTAAGTAAATAAAACCATTCATCGCCATTTAACTGCTGTTAGAAGATGGTGGACGTTACACACAGTGTTATTTTAGTATTATTTATATACTATTTATTAATATTTAGAATTAGGTTTTTGATATTTTCAGTTTTCATTGTAGTTTAAGTTTTAGTTTGCCTGTCTTTTTTAGTAGTTTTTTTTTCTATTTCAGTTTTAGTGCTCTCCATGGCAAAATTTATCATTTTCATTTAAGTTTTTTAAATTTTAAGTTTCATCAAATATTTATATTTTATTTTATTTCAGCTTTATTTCAATGAATGAAATCAATCTGTAATTGTTCTGATATTTTCAGTTTTCATTTTAATTTTAGTACTTCAATTCAAACTTATTTGAGTTAGCTGCCATGGCAAATTTAAAATTTTCATTAGAGTTTTAAAATTTAAAAAAAGTTTTACAATTTTACTTTCATCAATATTTATATATATTTTTTTTATTTCAGCTGTATTTCAATAAACGAAGACTATTTTTAATTTTGATATTGTCAGTTTTCATTTTTTAATTTTAGATCAGGTTTTTGTATACTTTTGTAATTTTTATTATTTTTAGTTTTCTTAAATTTTCGTATTTTATTTTATTTTATTTTATTTTATTTCAATTTTAGTAATTTTAGTACTTAAACTTATTTAAATTAGTTGCCATAGCAAAATTTTATATTTTTATTTAAGTTTTCTAAATTTTAAGATTCATCAAATGTGTATATTTTATTTCAGCTTGATTTAAATGAACACATTTTTTTTTAAATAGTTTTCGTTTTAATCAATGACAACACTGCTTAGGTAACATCATTAGGAAGTAGGGTTGCAAAATGGTGGAAAATTTTCAGTCAATTTCAGAAATATTTCAGAAATTTTGGAAACTTTCCAGGATTTTTTGGAATATTCCAGGGATTTTTGGAAACTTTCCAGAAATTTACCGGAAATTTTCCACCCCTTTGCAACCCTATTAGGAAGTGCAACATGCATAGTTTAAACTGAATTGCAAGAATGAAAACCAAACACTCACTTCCTGCCTAAGTGGATGGTTTTTGGCTGGAATTAGCCACAATAGCACTTCTTAGCAGGTCAGAAGAGAGGAGAACGGAGTCTCACCTGAATCCAGGGATCATCTTGGCGAATCCGATGACTTTCTGGATGCTGTAGCTGACGAGGTCGGCGAGGTGCGGTAACATGGACAGGCGTGAGTTGTCCTCCTCGCTGGAGTCTGGACTGCCGCCGCTGTCCTGATACGTCATCAGCAGATTACTGAAGTTCAGCTTAGTGTCCACAGACTCTACAGAGACACCGGAGAGACAGAGCGAGACGTTACGTTACATACCACACACATACACTACCGGTCAAAAGTTTAGGATCAGAACGATTTTTAATGTTTTTCCAGGTGTTTCTTATGCTCATCAAGGCTGCATTTATTTGATCAAAAATACAGGAAAAAATTTAATATTGTGAAAATATTATTATGATGTAAAATAACGATTTTCTATTTGAATATACATTAAAATGTAATTTATTTCTGTGATCAAAGCTGAATTTTCAACATCATTACTCCAGTCTTCAGAGTCACATGATCTTCAGAAATCATTCTAATATGCTGATTTATTATCAGTGCTGGAAACTGTTGCTGCTTCATATTTGTTTTTGGAACCTGTGATACTTTTTTCAGGATTCTTTGATGAATAAAGTTAAAAAGAAGAGCATTTATTTAAAATAGAAATCTTTTCTAACAATATACACTACCGTTCAAAAGTTTTGGGGTCAGTACATTTTCATTCTTTTTTTTTGAAAGAAATTAAAACTTTTATTCAGCAAGGATGTGTTAAATTGTTAAGTAGTGATAGCACAGATTTATATTGTAAGAAAAGATTAATATTTTGAATAAATGCTGTTCTTTTTAACTTTTTATTCATCAAAGAATCCTGAAAAAAGTATCGCAGTTTCCAAAAAAAATATTTGGCAGCACAACTGTTTGATAATTCTAATAATAAATCAGCATATTAGACTGATTTCTGAAGATCATGTGACACTTTAATAGTGGAGTAATGATGACGGAAATTCAGCTTTGCATCACAGAAATAAATTATATTTTAAAGGATATTAAAATAGAAACCATTATTTTATATTGTAATAACATTTTGCAAGATTACTGTTTTTTTCTGTATTTTTGATCAAATAAATGCAGCCTTGATGAGCAGAAGAGACTTCTTTAAAAAACATTACAAGTCTTACTGATCCCAAACTTTTGAACGGTAGTGTATGCCACAAGATTTTAGCTGTGACTAGATGTTTCTTGCCTCATTAGATCCTTATTTTACAATAGTATTTATTCATATTTAGAATTAGCTTTTATTTTGATGTCTTCATTTTCATTTTAGTTTAACTTTTAGTATACTTTTGTCATTTTTATTAGTTTTTTGTTTTCTTTTTTTTTATTACAGTTTTAGTTTTAGTACTTTTACTACTTCAACTTATTAAACCTATTAAACTTAGGTTAGTTGCTAAGGCAAAATGTAAAAGTTTTTTTATTTTAAGTTTCATCAAATATTTATATTTTATTTGATTTCAGCTTTATTTCAACGATTTAAATCGCAATCAACGATTGCAATTTTCAGTATTCATTTTAATTTTAGTTTAAATTATACTTTTGTCATTTTTATTAGTTTTTGTTTAAATATGTAGTTAACATTTTTGTAGTTATATTTTTATTTCAGTTTTAGTAAGTTTAAGTACTAAAATTAAGTTAGTTGCCTGTGACAAAATTTTAAATTTCCTTTCATTTTTTAAATTACGTTTAATCAAATATTTATATTTTATTTAAATTAATTACATTGTTTTGATACATAAGTTTTAAACTAAAATTAAAATGACTAATTCAATGTACAGTATGCTTCATGTGTCCAGAAATGCATCAGTGCATGCATCAAGGTGAGTGACTTTTGCATTATCAGATGTTTTTTAAATATTTTATATGATTTAACTCATATAGCCAGAGTGTGTTCAGGTAGATAAAGATTTCTCAAAATCATAGAAGGGTGAAAATTTGTGATGTGCTTGATGGGTAACAGTTTGTGCAAAAACATGTTGATGATTTTTTGGTGTTAATTTGAATCACTTTTGTTGTGACATTCTTGCCGTGAACAGACTTTTAGAGACTTCAACAATGCAAAAAATTAAGTTTGTCTTTAGATTTCAATTCCAACCCATATCTTTAAAAGTTTTTTCTCCACTTCAGCAGCACTTACACACACCAGACTTAAGAGTTTTATTCCTCTCTATATTCTGAAGGTTTTTACTGAAGCGTTTGTTCATATATCACTCACATTGATTTATACAACATTTTATTCCTAAAAACACTGTGAAAATCCATATCTTTAAAGGGACCATGAGTTTTTTCTCCGCTTCAGCAGCACTTACATACACCAAAACTTACAGTTTTATTCCTCTCTATATTCTGAAGATTTTTACTGAAGGGTTTGTTCATATGTCATTCACCTGAGTTTATTATTGCACTTTATCTATTTGCATCTGTAAATTTCAATTACAATCCATATCTTTAAAAGTTTGTTTCTCCACTTTAGCAGCACTTACATACACCAAACTTAAGAGTTTTATTTCTATCTATATTCTGAAGGTTTTAATTGAGGGGTTTGTTCATATTTCAATCAGGCTGATTTTTATAACATTTTATTCCTAAAAACATGGCGAAAATGTGTTTTTTTCTGTCTGTTGATAGTATTCTCTTATTTACAGAGTGATAAAAAGAGATATCCAAAATCCCCTCTGTAGAAACCTTTAACTCTAATGTCAACAAAATGCCTTAAGACATTAATTCCTGTTTTCTGAAAAAAAATGATCAAAAATAAGTTTATGCTTAAAACAAGGCAAACTTTATTAGTGGGGTCAGAAAAAAATTATTTATTATTTCCCTTTGAATTCAGTTTATTTTTCTCATTTCAAGATCAACTGTTCAGAAAACAAGACTTACATCTTCAGTAATTTTGCTTCTCAAATAAATGTATCTTGATTTAAGAATGTTTAGAAATTTGTGCTGGAAAACAAGACAAGTAACAAAATCATTGCAACAAAAAAAGTGGGAAAATTATGTTTTCAAGTTGTTAGAAACTAACATCTCACAGAATTAAATATTCCTATTTAAATGTATTTTGGGGACAAATTTGTGACCCTATTTAGATTTAGCTTAGTGAGTGTGTGTGTGTGTATGTGTGTGTGTGCGTGTGAGTGTGTGAGTGTGTGAGTGAGAGTGTGTGTGTGTGTGTGTGTGTGTGTGTGTGTGTGAGTGTGAGTGAGTGAGTGTGTGTGTGATGTGCTACATTTCATAAATAAAAGTTGTCGTTCGTTTTACCTTTAATACTTAAGAATATTAAAAATGTAGTACTTCCTTGTACTCAAGTAAATCTTTGAATTACTTTTACTTGAGTAAACGTAAGAAAGTAATAGATTTCTAATTTAATTAAGCATGAAATGATAATTAATATGAAACGTAGTGCAGTAAAAAGTACAATATTATGCTTTGGAATATTGTGAAGTAAAATTTTCGAAAGAAAAACACTCTGATAAAGTACAGTACAAAAAAAAGTACAAAAGTAAAAGTACTTTTACAGCAAAGTAAAAATACTTCACTACTGTCCACCTCTGTGTGTGTGTGTGTGTGTGTGTGTGTGTGAGTGTGTGTGGTGAGTGAGTGTGTGAGTGTGTGTGTTTGTTACCTGGTGAATGGTTGAATGAATCTGATGAAGCGTCAGACAGAGAGTGAAGAGACGCGGCACGACTGGCGCTGCGGGTGACTGGACCCTCACGGACCGGAGGCTAATCACACAAAAACCTGATATTACAAACTATTACACAAACACTTAGAGAGGAAAACCACAGGATGTGTTCAGAACAGAGTCTCCATTAGAGAACACAACAAACATCAGAAATAACTGCACTAATAAAACATCACAGTGTTCAGAGAGATGAAGGTGAACTCCAGCTCAGGTTTCACGAGGAGAACTAGAGCTCAAATTCTGCTCGTTAATGAAATGACTGTAAAAGGAGAGTCTTTAGTAACTACATTAACATACAGACACATGATCTACAACAGATTCAGCCTTTACAAAGAAAATAAACTCCATATACACGTATTAAACTCATATCAGAGTCATTAAAGTCCAGAATAGCAGCAACACAATTGGTTGTAAACGTGTTTGCTCGTCAGTAATAATTTACGAAACATCAAATCAAAATCACAGAATTAGTCGCAGCTTTTTCATCAAAACAAAACAATAATTTACCTAGTTATACCCATCCCTGCCAGGTTCTCTGTTTATTTGTAATGCCTTACAAACCAGATCGCATATTAGATAGATTTAATTTATTTTGGTAGATACAGCTAGATGATTATTGTTTATTTATGCACTTATGAAATACTGATTCTATTGTGTTTTGTTTTAGATTTTTTCCCCCCTTTAAATTTTAGAGTTTAAAGATGTGAAACAGAAGAAACACACACACACACACACATACACACACACACACACACAAAAGATATAGAAAAAGAGTTTACTGTTTGAAATGGGAAAAACCAAACACTTTCTAAACAAGCTGATGCAGAAAAGCTCATATAGCACCGTTTAAAAGTTTGGGTTCAGTCATTTTTTTTAAAGAAATTAATACTTTTATTGATCAAGGCTGCATTAAATTGATCAAAAGTGACAGCAAAGACATTTATAATGTTACAAAAGACTTCTATATCAAATAAATGCTGTTCTTTTGAACTTTCTATTCATCTGTGAATCCTAAAAAATAAAAAGTATCAGTTTCCTCAAAAAATATTGTGCAGCACAACTGTTTTCAACATTGATAAAAATCAGGAATCTTTCTTGAGCAGCAAATCAGCAAATTAGAATGATTTCTGAAGATCATGTGACACTGAAGACTGGAGTAATGATGCTGAAAATACAGCTGCGATCACAGAAATAAATTACATTTTAAAATATATTCACACAGAAAATTGTTATTTTAAATTATAATAATATTTCACTGTTTTTACTGTATTTGGGATCAAATAAATGCAGCCTTGGTGAGCAGCAGAGACTTTATGAAGGAGTCTGAACTGACCCTGAATCGGACGAAATCGGAGTAGGAGTCGTCGTAGGTCTTGTGATGCGCCTCCACCAGTGTGTTGATGATCTGCATCTGCTCCTCGCTCAGACGAGGTTTCCGCGCCTCCCGCGCCGCCTCCTCCTCCTTCCTCTTCAGGATCAGCTCCTTCTTCCTCAGCACCTCCTCGTCTGTCAGAATGACTGAGACACAGACAGAACCAGTTAGACTTCTGAAGATGCACAAATGACGAAATAAAACAACATTAACTGAAATCAAACAAAATATAAAAAAACAGCTAGTTTTATAATAACAGCTATTATTTCCAATCTCCATTAAATTTAAGCAGAAGTAGTAAAATATCTATAACTGAAAACAAAAAAAAAGTATATATATATACTCAGTCGCAGAAAGACTGAGAACGGGAGGCGTTTCAGACGCGCGCTCCACTTCAGTTTAGCGCCAGGCGCGCGAGTCAAACGAGAGCGGAAATGGTACTGTGCTCGCAGCGCGTGCTCTTCAATTGCACTCACAAAGGCGCCGGTGCGCGCTATATCCTGTATCCTTTCATATCAAAGCGCGAAATAAACTACGTGCATGCAATGTCGTGGTCAGTTAAGTAATGAAGTTACCAAAAAGGCGATTAAAGCTGCCTTAAAACTGTGCATGCATGTAATATATTTTACATGAGTCACATATAAGAACATGTCTCTGAAATGGTTTTCAAAACTGTCCTGGAGCAGCCCAGCACTGTCTCACTCATCTAACACACCCGATTTAACTCGTCAGCTCATTAATAGAGACTTTAAGACCTGAAGTGGGTCAGAAAAGGTAAAAAGAGTTGAGAGAAAATATGATGTGTGTCAGATCCGCGTCACGTTCAGCAGCGGCAGCTCTTAAAGTAATAGCAGCCAAAATAACCTTATAACCAGCCGCTGTGATGTCTATTAATCAAAGGACAAAAAAAAGAGGAAAAAATAACTTTTATAGCTTTAAGGATTCATCTATATTTAATTTAGAATTTAGTGTTTGATAACTTCAATTTCAATTTCTGTATATTTCTGCTGAAGGGCACAGGTAAATATGACATTTATTATAATGGGTTTATGTGAAGATTGTTTTAAGTTCACTTAAATTAGAAGTTATTTTTTAAAGTCTAATAAATGTTCAAATTGATAGCTCTCAATTATACTGTGGGGGGGGGCAATTTAATAGAGAAATAAGTATTGGTATCATTGATACTGGCCTTCAGTCATAAAAAAAGATGCCATTAAACAAATATTTAAAAACCCAGCAAAATTACTAAACTTAAAAATGGAAAAAATAAAAATAAAAACAAATGTAAATATTAATATTAATAAAAAGTAATAAAAACTATATGGACATGGGTTATAAAGAAATGACAAAAACACACAACAAAATTACTAAAGTTAACACAAAATGAAAATGGAAAATACAAAAATAAAACCAAATTCTAAATATTAATAAGCATTTATAAAAACTATACAAACTAATTCAAGATATTAAAAGAATAAAAACCATAATAAATACTACAAAAAATTATAATAAAATAACTTTAATAAAAATAACACTGTCAGTAACGATAATTTTTCCAAACAACCATGTCAACACTGAAGTTCCCTTTCAGTCGGTCACTATGAGTCACGTCGTGACCGACGAATTGGGATATCGCTTCGATAGACCAATCTCACTTCGAGAGATCAATCTACTTCGAGTGTAAATGGCATGCGATGATTGCAGGTGGTAGCAGGTGCAACGCATACCAGCTTTTCGCTTCGGAGTCGAGCGATCACATCGTTTTGCTCCTGACTACTCTACTGAGAGAAGAAGACTGAACGAGTTCAGCGTGCTCTTGGAGAGCTCTTCGTGTTGGCGGTACAGCGCTTCAGCGGTGGTGGTTTCCCATGCC
>NW_015547656.1:255892-257281 GCF_001515605.1 Sinocyclocheilus anshuiensis
TCAGGCTGCACTACCCCCTGTTTGTGTTGCAGGCGGCCATCTCCCCTGTGCGCTTCAGCACGCTGAAAGAGTTTTTTCCCTAAAAGAGCATTCACGGGTGCGTCTTTTTAAAGACGACGTTGCGTCTTGCTACAGACAATGCGTCACCCGTGCTTTTCTGGATGCGGTCGTTACCTGGCATCGGGTGATGGTCACGAACGCAGCCTCACGTGTCTGGGCATTAAGCATGCTGAGGTGGCGTTCGTGGATGAGTCATGTTCTCATTGCGGGAAGATGACCATCTCGGAGTTGCGGGCCAAGCTCTGTTACCTCAAAAGGGGCGGAGATCTGTTGCCTCTGCCTCGATCTAGTTCTCGTCATGGCGGCAGTCAGGCGAGGGCTACTTCAGGCAGTAGCACGTGCGGTCTGAGGGTAACAGTGGTGGCAAACCCCTCCAAGGAACCAACCCTCAGGGGACCATCGTTCCTCTTGCACTCCGCAACCAGTTCAGCTGCCAAAGGAACGTGTTGGGCCCTCTACAAGGAGTGTACCCGCAGTATCCTTGGCACTCCTCCCGACGTCCGGATGTCGATCGCTGCATCGGAGGGTGAGCCGGAGCTTTCTGGAGAAGAAGATTCGGCTGCGCTGTTGCCCTCCATGACTGTAGCAATGCCTGAATCGGATCCGGAAATGACGGCTATGCTTTCCCGGGCCGCCGTGAGGGTAGGGCTTGAGTGGAGACCTCCACTGTGTCCCGAGCCCTCATGGTTGGACGATTGGTTCTTCAGGGTGGTCCGCGCCCCGGTGCCATTCTTCCCGGAGGTGAATGAGGGGGCTTACCAGATCGTGGAAGGCAACTTTATCTGCCGGAAACTGACCTGCTAACTCCTCCTTCCTCACCACTCTCGACGGTGGTGCAGCTAGGGGGTATACGGGGTTCCCCCCGGTGGAGAGGTCGGTTGCGATGCAGTTGTATCTTAGTACCGCCTCCACCCAGCAGGGCAAACCATGCCTCCGCTCCCGGGTCTGTAGGTACTCGTCTGGTCTGTCCGGCGATGCTTATGTGGCCTGTGAAGAAGCTGCCTCCACCTTACACGCTACGGCGTTACTGCAGGTTCTTCAGGCTAAAGCACTGAGGGACCTGCACGAGGGTGGTCACGATCCGGAAGTTCTGAAAGAGCTCCGAACCGCGACTGACCTCGCACTCTGCGCGACGAAGGTCACTGCGAGTTCTCTGGGTCGTGCGATGTCCACACTTGTGGTCCAGGAGCGTCACCTCTGGCTGTGTCTGGTCGACATGAGGGAAGCTGACAAGTTCGGTTTCTCAAGGTCCCTGTGTCTCAGACCAGACTCTTCGACGACGCAGTCGAGAACATGGCCCAGCAGTTCTCGGCTGCACAGGAGCAGACT
>NW_015547656.1:262297-263565 GCF_001515605.1 Sinocyclocheilus anshuiensis
GGCCCCCGGTGGAGAGGTCGGTTGCGATGCAGTAGTGTCCTAATACCACCTCCACCTGGCAAACCATGCCTCCCCTCCCGGGTCTGTAGGTACTTCTCTGGTCTGTCCAGCGATGCTTATGTGGCCTGTGGAGAAGCTGCCTTCGCCTTACACGCTATGGCGTTACTTCAGGTTCTTCAGGCTAAAGCACTGAGGGACCTGCACGAGGGTGGTCACGATCCGGAAGTTCTGAAAGAGCTCCGAACCGCGACTGACCTCGCACTCTGCGCGACGAAGGTCACTGCGAGTTCTCTGGGTCGTGCGATGTCCACACTTGTGGTCCAGGAGCGTCACCTCTGGCTGTGTCTGGTCGACATGAGGGAAGCTGACAAGTTCGGTTTCTCAAGGTCCCTGTGTCTCAGACCAGACTCTTCGACGACGCAGTCGAGAACATGGCCCAGCAGTTCTCGGCTGCACAGGAGCAGACTGAGGCGATCCGACATGTCCTGCTGCTGCCTCCATCCGTCCGCCAGCCACAGCGCCCCAGCCTGCTCGTCGCCAAGGGATGCCCCCTGCGTCCACCCACGCTCCCGCGTCGCATCCACAGCAGCCTCGAGCAAGCGGCGCCATGGAGCTGGCCGTAGGCAGGCCGCCCCCCCGTCAAACCTGGCGGTGAGTGGAAGAGCCAGAGGCCCTGGGACGGGTGACCCATAGAGAGAGGGAACTGCTCTTTGGGGGATGGTGAATGCACCTCTCTCTCCCCCTGAGGAGGGCCGGGTTGAGAATCTGGTTTCCAAAAATCTCGACAAGAGTGCAGTTTTCTCTGTCTCTGGGTCCCAAGAGGGAATGGAGAGTCACGGACGGACCAACACCGGACCACACTCATCCGACATGTCCTGCCCCGGTGGGCAGCTGCTGTCTCCACCCGTCTTCCGGTGAGCGGAAGAGAAAGAGGCCCCGGGACGGGCGACCCAGAGAGGGAGGGAACTGCTCTTTGGGGGATGGTGAGACCAACACCGAACCACACTAATCCTCCTCTCTCGCCAGCAGGCAGCAGCAGGCAGTTCGAGAGCGTCATCAAAGGCCCTACTCACACACCCTCTGCCAAACCATGGAACCAGCTTTGCACCGCACACATCAGTGAAGGCGGCCAATGCTCCTGTCTTGCGTACAGAGATCGCAGTCCTTCGTGGCTCGTAGTGACCGACTGAAAGGGAACATCTCGGTTACGTATATAACCCTCGTTCCCTGAAGGAGGGAACGGAGACGTCACGTCCCATCGCCACGGC